>NW_028165087.1:153180-185680 GCF_964263955.1 Coregonus lavaretus
GTTGGCACCGAGTGTGGGCTTTAATCAGGAGGAAGTGTTACTCGCTAAGCAAAAAAAACAAGTATTGACGTACTTTACATTGACACACATCTTAACTCCTTGACGTTATCAAACCCATATCTTGATACGTCTACATTTCCCTCTCCACTTTGCATCCAGGTATCCAGGCCTACTGCTTGTCCCATGTGACACGGGAGGAGAGTGCTGGCTAGAAGCCCGTCTGGAGGGAGCCATGTCGCTCTTGGATGCCAGGGGACAGATCACGTGTCAAGGGTCCTACTGTCTGGTGATTTTTGGTAATAAACCAACATGCTCTGATCAAGGATCAGCCCCCCCCGCCCCCCTAGTGTCTCAGAGTAGTTCTGCTGACCTAGGATCAGGGCCCCATTCACAAAGTGTACTGTTACGGAGACTGTGTGAATATTGGACCTGATCCTAGGTCAGTTCTGTTCCTTTCAGACTGTTTGTGAATATTGGACCTGATCCTAGGTCAGTTCTGTTACTTTCAGACTGTTTGTGAATATTGGACCTGATCCTAGGTCAGTTCTGTTACTTTCAGACTGTTTGTGAATATTGGACCTGATCCTAGGTCAGTTCTGTTCCTCTGAGACTGTCTGTGAAATGGGTCCAGGTCTCTGACCTTTTTTTTTAAAAGGGATAGTTAACCTAAAAATGATGTATTGGTTTTCCTGACCCTGTAAACAGTCTTGGGACAAAGTAAAACACCAATCCATGCTCTGGTTTTGTCTACCTGGACACTGTCTCCAAACGCTGACTTTGTAAAAACGTTTCTGTCCAAAAACCTGCTAGTCAATATCCCCTTTGTTGGTATGTTTTTTGCATTTCATGTCCCTGGATTAAATAAATCCCTTTAACCCCTTACAATCGGCCCTATATTGGATAGGGATACGTTGGAATGTTTCTTACGGAAGAAATATGGAAAAGCATATGCATAAACATGGTAGTAATTAAAAGAGAACAGTTTGGAGGTTATGGGAAAATTATTAGACCACAGGTGAAGACGCAATACAACAAATAATCTTTCTTCGCAATACAACAAACACGTGCTTATTCTGATCAGAACGACCCGGGGTTCTGACGCCACGTCATCTTTTAACTGTACGTCAAACACAGTGATCATAAACGTTGACACTGTGGATGGACAGGAGTTTTATGATATGGAAATGTGCACGTTCTGCTTGCTTGTAATGACATCAAAGCAGTATTTATTTTAACCTTTAAACGTCTCATCTTTCAAAATACGTAAGAGTCCTCTTTATTTACAGCATTTACACTCGCAGACAACAAAATGTTGCAAAAGTGGCCCAATTTAGTGGGAGGAATTTGGCAACTTAGAACGGCTGTCAGTCAAAACCTACACATATCCGGACCGCTGCTGGTTTTCAGTTCTACATGATTATAAATATCACCCACATGGGCTGCGTTTACACAGGCAGACCAATTCTGGTCTTTTTTCTGCTAATTGTGGTCTTTTCACATCAGATCTTTTTTTAGCAAGAGAGACTTCCGAGTCACCAATGGTCGAGTCTCGTGTCTCTATGGCTGAAGTCCTGGTCCAAGTGCTTGAGTATGAGCCATTGGGTCCTCATTAACTCCAAATAAAGTTCATTACCCAGTCAGATATAGTGTAGTGGTAATAAAGTAATGTTACCATGGCTACGTTCAGTAGACTACTGGTAATGTTACCATGGTCACGTTCAGTAGAAAATGTTTCTTGAACGTTACAGATAGAGATGCCATGAATAGAGACAACGTTATGAAATGTCATGTCAGAGAGGCGTGTTTTTGTTCCACGTGGCGTATATTTTTTATCTGAAGGTTCCAAAACGTTGCGTCCTGCTGAACGCGCCCCCCAGGTTGTTAGCGATAGCTAGCTAACGAGGTGACGTCACTGAACAAGGGAAGGCCTAAACAGATGATTTAGCGGTCTGGTCCTAGTGGCCCAGTGTTAGAACGGCCCGCCATAGAAAGAAGGAAATTAGAACTACATTGCTGTAAATGTATGTTTGGACAAAGTGTGATTTTCTGTAATCAAATATTCTTTTTTTTTACTTTTTTTTATGTACTTTTGACTAATGAATGAATAAATTATGCAAATTACATCCTGTTTCTTATGTTTTATATGTATCCTTCTGTTCAATGTGTTGTATTTATATACTATGCTATGGATGGAGACATGGTCTAGTGCCCCCCCCCCCCCCCCAGGTCTAGTGTCCCCCTCATGGTCTAGTGGCCCCCCGGTCTAGTGGCCCCCTGGTCTAGTGGCCCCCTGGTCTAGTGTGTCGTCAATGTTTGGTTGTCTTGGTAACAGCAACTGTCATTTTAATTTCTTAAGAAAATCTATTTGGGAGTGTGTGTTTTTAAGGCCTACTGGAAACACCACCCCAGCAGCAGTCCTTCTCAGTAATCTAGACTACAGATTGGGTAATACTATTATTCCAGTGTATTAAAATAGTGAAGTGAAATCAGAACCAGCCCAGAGAGTGACGTCTCTCCAGTCCCCTGAGGACAACAGACAACCACAAGTGAAACTGGTAGACATAAAGAAATGGTCATTCAGTTAGCAGACATAATGATATGGTCATTCAGTTAGCAGACACAATGATATGGTCATTCAGTTAGCAGACATAATGATATGGTCATTCAGTTAGCAGACATAATGATATGGTCATTCAGTTAGCAGACATAAAGAAGTGGTCATTCAGTTAGCAGACATAATGATATGGTCATTCAGTTAGCAGACATAAAGAAATGGTCATTCAGTTAGCAGACATAAAGAAGTGGTCATTCAGTTAGCAGACATAAAGAAATGGTCATTCAGTTAGCAGACACAATGATATGGTCATTCAGTTAGCAGACATAATGATATGGTCATTCAGTTAGCAGACATAAAGAAATGGTCATTCAGTTAGCAGACATAAAGAAATGGTCATTCAGTTAGCAGACATAAAGAAGTGGTCATTCAGTTAGCAGACATAATGATATGGTCATTCAGTTAGCAGACATAATGATATGGTCATTCAGTTAGCAGACATAAAGAAGTGGTCATTCAGTTAGCAGACACAATGATATGGTCATTCAGTTAGCAGACATAATGATATGGTCATTCAGTTAGCAGACATAAAGAAGTGGTCATTCAGTTAGCAGACATAATGATATGGTCATTCAGTTAGCAGACATAATGATATGGTCATTCAGTTAGCAAACATAATGATATGGTCATTCAGTTAGCAGACATAATGATATGGTCATTCAGTTAGCAGACATAATGATATGGTCATTCAGTTAGCAGACATAATGATATGGTCATTCAGTTAGCAGACATAATGATATGGTCATTCAGTTAGCAGACATAAAGAAATGGTCATTCAGTTAGCAGACATAATGATATGGTCATTCAGTTAGCAGACATAATGATATGGTCATTCAGTTAGCAGACATAATGATATGGTCATTCAGTTAGCAGACATAATGATATGGTCATTCAGTTAGCAGACATAATGATATGGTCATTCAGTTAGCAGACATAATGATATGGTCATTCAGTTAGCAGACATAATGATATGGTCATTCAGTTAGCAGACATAATGATATGGTCATTCAGTTAGCAGACATAATGATATGGTCATTCAGTTAGCAGACATAATGATATGGTCATTCAGTTAGCAGACATAATGATATGGTCATTCAGTTAGCAGACAATGATATGGTCATTCAGTTAGCAGACATAATGATATGGTCATTCAGTTAGCAGACATAATGATATGGTCATTCAGTTAGCAGACATAATGATATGGTCATTCAGTTAGCAGACATAATGATATGGTCATTCAGTTAGCAGACATAATGATATGGTCATTCAGTTAGCAGACATAATGATATGGTCATTCAGTTAGCAGACATAATGATATGGTCATTCAGTTAGCAGACATAATGATATGGTCATTCAGTTAGCAGACATAATGATATGGTCATTCAGTTAGCAGACATAATGATATGGTCATTCAGTTAGCAGACATAATGATATGGTCATTCAGTTAGCAGACATAAAGATATGGTCATTCAGTTAGCAGACATAATGATATGGTCATTCAGTTAGCAGACATAATGATATGGTCATTCAGTTAGCAGACATAATGATATGGTCATTCAGTTAGCAGACATAACGATATGGTCATTCAGTTAGCAGACATAACGATATGGTCATTCAGTTAGCAGACATAACGATATGGTCATTCAGTTAGCAGACATAACGATATGGTCATTCAGTTAGCAGACATAACGATATGGTCATTCAGTTAGCAGACATAATGATATGGTCATTCAGTTAGCAGACATAAATAAATGGTCATTCAGTTAGCAGACATAATGATATGGTCATTCAGTTAGCAGACATAATGATATGGTCATTCAGTTAGCAGACATAATGATATGGTCATTCAGTTAGCAGACATAATGATATGGTCATTCAGTTAGCAGACATAATGATATGGTCATTCAGTTAGCAGACATAATGATATGGTCATTCAGTTAGCAGACATAATGATATGGTCATTCAGTTAGCAGACATAATGATATGGTCATTCAGTTAGCAGACATAAAGAAATGGTCATTCAGTTAGCAGACATAATGATATGGTCATTCAGTTAGCAGACATAAAGAAATGGTCATTCAGTTAGCAGACATAATGATATGGTCATTCAGTTAGCAGACATAATGATATGGTCATTCAGTTAGCAGACATAAAGAAGTGGTCATTCAGTTAGCAGACATAAAGAAATGGTCATTCAGTTAGCAGACATAATGATATGGTCATTCAGTTAGCAGACATAATGATATGGTCATTCAGTTAGCAGACATAATGATATGGTCATTCAGTTAGCAGACACAATGATATGGTCATTCAGTTAGCAGACATAATGATATGGTCATTCAGTTAGCAGACATAATGATATGGTCATTCAGTTAACAGACATAATGATATGGTCATTCAGTTAGCAGACATAATGATATGGTCATTCAGTTAGCAGACATAATGATATGGTCATTCAGTTAGCAGACATAATGATATGGTCATTCAGTTAGCAGACACAATGATATGGTCATTCAGTTAGCAGACATAATGATATGGTCATTCAGTTAGCAGACATAATGATATGGTCATTCAGTTAGCAGACATAATGATATGGTCATTCAGTTAGCAGACATAATGATATGGTCATTCAGTTAACAGACATAATGATATGGTCATTCAGTTAGCAGACATAATGATATGGTCATTCAGTTAGCAGACATAATGATATGGTCATTCAGTTAGCAGACATAATGATATGGTCATTCAGTTAGCAGACATAATGATATGGTCATTCAGTTAGCAGACATAATGATATGGTCATTCAGTTAGCAGACATAATGATATGGTCATTCAGTTAGCAGACATAATGATATGGTCATTCAGTTAGCAGACATAATGATATGGTCATTCAGTTAGCAGACATAATGATATGGTCATTCAGTTAACAGACATAATGATATGGTCATTCAGTTAGCAGACATAATGATATGGTCATTCAGTTAGCAGACATAATGATATGGTCATTCAGTTAGCAGACATAATGATATGGTCATTCAGTTAGCAGACATAATGATATGGTCATTCAGTTAGCAGACATAATGATATGGTCATTCAGTTAGCAGACATAAAGAAATGGTCATTCAGTTAGCAGACATAATGATATGGTCATTCAGTTAGCAGACATAATGATATGGTCATTCAGTTAGCAGACATAAAGAAATGGTCATTCAGTTAGCAGACATAATGATATGGTCATTCAGTTAGCAGACATAATGATATGGTCATTCAGTTAAAAGACATAAAGAAATGGTCATTCAGTTAGCAGACATAAAGAAATGGTCATTCAGTTAGCAGACATAATGATATGGTCATTCAGTTAGCAGACATAATGATATGGTCATTCAGTTAGCAGACATAAAGAAATGGTCATTCAGTTAGCAGACATAATGATATGGTCATTCAGTTAGCAGACATAAAGAAATGGTCATTCAGTTAGCAGACATAAAGAAATGGTCATTCAGTTAGCAGACATAATGATATGGTCATTCAGTTAGCAGACATAATGATATGGTCATTCAGTTAGCAGACATAATGATATGGTCATTCAGTTAGCAGACATAAAGAAATGGTCATTCAGTTAGCAGACATAAAGAAATGGTCATTCAGTTAGCAGACATAAAGAAATGGTCATTCAGTTAGCAGACATAATGATATGGTCATTCAGTTAGCAGACATAATGATATGGTCATTCAGTTAGCAGACATAAAGAAATGGTCATTCAGTTAGCAGACATAATGATATGGTCATTCAGTTAGCAGACATAATGATATGGTCATTCAGTTAGCAGACATAAAGAAATGGTCATTCAGTTAGCAGACATAATGATATGGTCATTCAGTTAGCAGACATAATGATATGGTCATTCAGTTAGCAGACATAAAGAAATGGTCATTCAGTTAGCAGACATAATGATATGGTCATTCAGTTAGCAGACATAAAGAAATGGTCATTCAGTTAGCAGACATAAAGAAATGGTCATTCAGTTAGCAGACATAATGATATGGTCATTCAGTTAGCAGACATAATGATATGGTCATTCAGTTAGCAGACATAATGATATGGTCATTCAGTTAGCAGACATAAAGAAATGGTCATTCAGTTAGCAGACATAAAGAAATGGTCATTCAGTTAGCAGACATAAAGAAATGGTCATTCAGTTAGCAGACATAATGATATGGTCATTCAGTTAGCAGACATAATGATATGGTCATTCAGTTAGCAGACATAAAGAAATGGTCATTCAGTTAGCAGACATAATGATATGGTCATTCAGTTAGCAGACATAATGATATGGTCATTCAGTTAGCAGACATAAAGAAATGGTCATTCAGTTAGCAGACATAATGATATGGTCATTCAGTTAGCAGACATAATGATATGGTCATTCAGTTAGCAGACATAAAGAAATGGTCATTCAGTTAGCAGACATAATGATATGGTCATTCAGTTAGCAGACATAATGATATGGTCATTCAGTTAGCAGACATAATGATATGGTAATTCAGTTAGCAGACATAATGATATGGTCATTCAGTTAGCAGACATAATGATATGGTCATTCAGTTAGCAGACATAATGATATGGTCATTCAGTTAGCAGACATAATGATATGGTCATTCAGTTAGCAGACATAAAGAAATGGTCATTCAGTTAGCAGACATAATGATATGGTCATTCAGTTAGCAGACATAATGAAATGGTCATTCAGTTAGCAGACATAATGATATGGTCATTCAGTTAGCAGACATAATGATATGGTCATTCAGTTAGCAGACATAATGATATGGTCATTCAGTTAGCAGACATAATGATATGGTCATTCAGTTAGCAGACATAAAGATATGGTCATTCAGTTAGCAGACATAATGATATGGTCATTCAGTTAGCAGACATAATGATATGGTCATTCAGTTAGCAGACATAATGATATGGTCATTCAGTTAGCAGACATAATGATATGGTCATTCAGTTAGCAGACATAATGATATGGTCATTCAGTTAGCAGACATAATGATATGGTCATTCAGTTAGCAGACATAAAGAAATGGTCATTCAGTTAGCAGACATAAAGAAATGGTCATTCAGTTAGCAGACATAAAGAAATGGTCATTCAGTTAGCAGACATAATGATATGGTCATTCAGTTAGCAGACATAAAGAAATGGTCATTCAGTTAGCAGACATAAAGAAATGGTCATTCAGTTAGCAGACATAAAGAAATGGTCATTCAGTTAGCAGACATAATGATATGGTCATTCAGTTAGCAGACATAATGATATGGTCATTCAGTTAGCAGACATAATGATATGGTCATTCAGTTAGCAGACATAAAGAAATGGTCATTCAGTTAGCAGACATAATGATATGGTCATTCAGTTAGCAGACATAATGATATGGTCATTCAGTTAGCAGACATAATGATATGGTCATTCAGTTAGCAGACACAATGATATGGTCATTCAGTTAGCAGACATAATGATATGGTCATTCAGTTAGCAGACATAATGATATGGTCATTCAGTTAGCAGACACTCATCCACTGAGACATTAAGTCGTCTCTCTGCAATCTACAGGAAGGCAGGTGTGTTCATGAAGGCAGCTATTATCATAACACTGTTACACTTTTACTATGTTTAGTTAGGATTTGAGTCAAATATTATTGTGTGGTATTTGAAACTGAAAGACCAGAGGGGGGTGTGCAAGAAAGGGAGAGGAGAGGGAAGGAGAGAGGAGATGGAGGAAGGAGAGAGGAGAGGGAAGGAGGAGAGAGGGAGGAGAGGGAGGGAGGAGAGAGGGAAGGAGGAAGGTGAGCGGGGTGTTTTCCTGTCGGTAACCACAACAAGTACATTAAACAAACATGGGAGGAGGGGTGGGAAAGTCGGGTCAGAGAACATGAGCTAGGAGGTGACTGTCACTATCTCTGACTCTGTCATGGTTCTGCTCCAGAGGTGACTGTCACTATCTCTGACTCTGTCATGGTCCTGCTCCAGAGGTGACTGTCACTATCTCTGACTCTGTCATGGTCCTGCTCCAGAGGTGACTGTCACTGTCTCTGTCTCTGTAATGGTCCTGCTCCAGAGGTGACTGTCACTGTCTCTGACTCTGTAATGGTCCTGCTCCAGAGGTGACTGTCACGGTCTCTGACTCTGTAATGGTCCTGCTCCAGAGGTGACTGTCACTGTCTCTGACTCTGTCATGGTCCTGCTCCAGAGGTGACTGTCACGATCTCTGACTCTGTAATGGTCCTGCTCCAGAGGTGACTGTCACGATCTCTGACTCTGTCATGGTCCTGCTCCAGAGGTGACTGTCACGATCTCTGACTCTGTAATGGTCCTGCTCCAGAGGTGACTGTCACTGTCTCTGACTCTGTAATGGTCCTGCTCCAGAGGTGACTGTCACGATCTCTGACTCTGTCATTTGCATTTTATTGCATGACATAAGTATTTGATTTCCCAGCTTTCACAATAGCCTGTAATCAGTATTTATTACCCACAGCCCCACGCATCACTATTGGCTACAGCAGATTCTACCATTTCACAATAGCCTG
The DNA here is from genome assembly GCF_964263955.1 of Coregonus lavaretus. Classification (NCBI taxonomy): domain Eukaryota; kingdom Metazoa; phylum Chordata; class Actinopteri; order Salmoniformes; family Salmonidae; genus Coregonus; species Coregonus lavaretus. The sequence goes on from NW_028165087.1 coordinate 162,383, forward strand.
TAATCAGTAGTTATTCTAAACAAAAATACACTTTTTGGATTGATTCTTGTTGTTCGGTTTACTGTTTGAACAGTCGCTGAGATTATATTTGGTTATCAACGCAAAAAATAGGCTACTTTGATAAATAGCCTATAGATCAGATCAAGGCACCAGGTGACAACACTGCCCCCCATGGCTGTGGGAGGATTGACACAGCGCGTCCCAGGAGACAACACTGCCCCCCATGGCTGTGGGAGGAATGACACAGTGTGTCCCAGGTGACAACACTGCCCCCCATGGCTGTGGGAGGAATGACACAGCGTGTCCCAGGAGACAACACTGCCCCCCATGGCTGTGGGAGGATTGACACAGCGTGTCCCAGGTGACAACACTGCCCCCCATGGCTGTGGGAGGAATGACACAGCGTGTCCCAGGTGACAACACTGCCCCCCATGGCTGTGGGAGGAATGACACAGCGTGTCCCAGGAGACAACACTGCCCCCCATGGCTGTGGGAGGAATGACACAGCGTGTCCCAGGTGACAACACTGCCCCCCATGGCTGTGGGAGGAATGACACAGTGTGTCCCAGGAGACAACACTGCCCCCCATGGCTGTGGGAGGAATGACACAGCGCGTCGACGTCTCTTCAGGTGGTAAAATGTTGAATGCTGGAGAAGTATTACAAGGAGCTCGCCCCCTTTTGTGACGAAAAGCGACATTGCAACATTCTGAATCTTACGTCTGTGTATTTGTATTTATTATGGATCCCCATTAGTTCCTGCCAAGGCAGCAGCTACTCTTCCTGGGGGTTTATTATGGATCCCCATTAGTTCCTGCCAAGGCAGCAGCTACTCTTCCTGGGGTTTATTATGGATCCCCATTAGTTCCTGCCAAGGCAGCAGCTACTCTTCCTGGGGTTTATTAAGGATCCCCATTAGTTCCTGCCAAGGCAGCAGCTACTCTTCCTGGGGTTTATTATGGATCCCCATTAGTTCCTGCCAAGGCAGCAGCTACTCTTCCTGGGGTTTATTATGGATCCCCATTAGTTCCTGCCAAGGCAGCAGCTACTCTTCCTGGGGTTTATTATGGATCCACATTAGTTCCTGCCAAGGCAGCAGCTACTCTTCCTGGGGTTTATTATGGATCCCCATTAGTTCCTGCCAAGGCAGCGGCTACTCTTCCTGGGGTTTATTATGGATCCCCATTAGTTCCTGCCAAGGCAGCAGCTACTCTTCCTGAGGTTTATTATGGATCCCCATTAGTTCCTGCTAAGGCAGCAGCTACTCTTCCTGGGGTTTATTATGGATCCCCATTAGTTCCTGCCAAGGCAGCAGCTATTCTTCCTGGGGTTTATTATGGATCCCCATTAGTTCCTGCCAAGGCAGCAGCTACTCTTCCTGGGGTCCAAACATATTAAAGCACTTACATTACATATAAAACAAAATATAAAACTACATCATATATAACATTATTACACCACTACCTATTTACAATACAAAATGTTTAATACCACCATACAACAATATTACAATGTATGCGTATGCATGTGTCTGTACCTTTTGTGTGTCTCTTCACAGTCCCCGTTGTTCAATAAGGTGTATTTTAATCAGTTTTTTAAATCTGATTCTACTGCTTGCATCAGTTACCTGATGTGGAATAGAGTTCCATGTAGTCATGGCTCTATGTAGTACTGTGCACCTCCCATAGTCTGTCTGGACTTGGGGACTGTGAAGAGACCTCTGGTGGCATGTCTTGTGGGGTATGCATGGGTGTCTGAGCTGTGTGCCAGTAGTTCAAACAGACAGCTCGGTACATTCACCTTGTCAACACCTCTTACAAAAACAAGTAGTGATTAAGTAAATCTCTCCTCCACTTTGAGCCAGGAGAGATTGACATGCATGTCATTAATGTTAGCTTTCCATGTACTTTTAAGGGCCAGCCGTGCTGCCCTGTTCTGAGCCAACTGCAAGTCCCTCTTTGTGGCACCTGACCACACGACTGAACAGTAGTCCAGGTGTGACAAAACTAGGGCCTGTAGGACCTGCCTTGTTGATAGTGCTGTTAAGAAGGTAGAGCAGCGCTTTATTATGGACAGACTTCTCCTCATCTTAGCTACTGTTGTATCAACATGTTTTGACCATGACAGTTTACAATCCAGCGTTACTCCAAGCAGTTTAGTCACCTCAACTTGCTCAATTTCCACATTATTCATTACGAGATGTAGTTGAGGTTTAGGGTTTAGTGAATGATTTGTCCCAAATACAATGCTTTTAGTTTTGGAAATATTTAGCACTAAGTTATTCCTTGCCACCCATTCAGAAACTAACTGCAGCTCTTTGTTAAGTGTTGCAGTCATTTCAGTTGCTGTGGTAGCTGACGTGTATAGTGCTGAGTCATCCGCATACATAGACACACTCGCTTAACTCAAAGCCAGTGGCATGTCGTTAGTAAAGATTTAAAAATGTAAGGGGCCTAGACAGCTGCCCTGGGGAATTCCTGATTCTACCTGGATTATGTTGGAGAGGCTTCCATTAAAGAACACCCTCTGTGTTCTGTTAGACAAGTAACTCTTTATCCACAATATAGCAGGGGGTTTAAAGCCATAACACATACGTTTTTCCAGCAACAGACTATGATCGATAATGTCAAAAGCTGCACTGAAGTCTAACAAGACAGCCCCCACAATCATTTTATCATCAATTTCTCTCAGCCAATCATCAGCCATTTGTGTAAGTGCTGTGCTTGTTGAGTGTCCTTCCCTATAAGCGTGCTGAAAGTCTGTTGTCAGTTTGTTTACTGTGAAATAGCATTGTATCTGGTCGAACGCCATTTTTTCCTGAAGTTTACTAAGGGTTGGTAACAGGCTGATTTGGTCGGCTATTTGAGTCAGTAAAGGGGGCTTTACTATTCTTGGGTAGCGGAATGACTTTTGCTTCCCTCCAGGCCTGAGGGCACACACTTTCTAGTAGGCTTAGACTGAAGAGATGTGGCAAATAGGGGTGGCAATATCGTCCACTATCATCCTCAGTAAATTTTCCATCCAGATTGTCAGACCCCGGTGGCTTGTCATTGTTGACGGACAACAATCTTTCTTTCCACCTCTTCCACACTGACTGACGGAATTCAAAAGTACAACTTGGTCAGATATACTCGGATGTGTAGTGTCAGCGTTTGTTGCTGGCATGTCGTGCCTAAATTTTGCTAATCTTGCCAATGGAAAAAAGTCATTAAAGTAGTTGGCAATATCAGTGGGTTTTTGTGATGAATGAGCGATCTGATTCAATGAATGATGGAGCTGAGTTTGCCTTTTTCCCCAAAATGTCATTTAAGTTGCTCCAAAGTTTTTTTACTATCATTCTTTATATCATTTATTTTTGTTTCATAGTATAGTTTTATTTTTGTTTAGTTTAGTCACATGATTTCTTCATTTGGGGATGCTTTGCTGCCTCGGGACCTGGACGACTTGCCTTAATAGAAGGAACCGTGAATTCTGCTCTGTATCAGAGAATTCTACAGGAGAATGTCAGACCATCCGTCTGTGAGCTGAAGCTGAAGCGCAGCTGGGTCATGCAGCAAGACAATGATCCAAAACACACAATCAAGTCTACATGAAAATTGCTAAAAAAGCAACAAATTGGAAGTTTTGGAATGGCCTAGTCAAAGTCCAGACCTAATCCCAATTGAGATGTTGTGGCAAGACTTGAAACAAGCAGTTCATGCTTGAAAACCCACAAATGTCGCTGAGTTAAAGCAGTTCTGCATGGAAGAGCGGGCCAAAATTCCTCCACAGCGACTTGAGAGACTGATCAACAACTACAGGAAGCATTTGGTTGGAGTCATTGCAGCTAAAGGTGGCACAACCAGTTATTGAGTGTAAGGGGGCAATTACTTTTTTCACACAGGGGAATTGGGTGTTGCATGACTTTGTTAATGAAATAAATATGTAATTGTTGTGTTATTGGTTCACTTATGTTCCCTTTATCTAATATTAGGTTTTGGTTGAAGATCTGATAACATTCAGTATCACAAATATGCAGAAGTAGAGAAAATTAGAAAGGGGGCAAATACTTTTTCATAGCCCTGTATCTCAGTCCAAGTGGTGGTAAGAATGTTTATTCTTTACATCAACAACATAGGAATCTCTACTAAACGTATTGTATGACCTCTTATACACTATATTAGGCCCAGCCTTTGGAGCTTTGGTTTTCCTAGATATGGCTACTATATTGTGATCACTACATCCGATGGCGCAGTGGTCTAAGGCTGTGCCACTAGAGATCCTGGTTCGAATCCAGGCTCTGTCGTAACCGGCCGCGACCGGGAGACCCCATGGGGACGGCGCACAATTGGCCCAGCGTCGTCCAGGGTAGGGGAGGGAATGGCCCGCAGGGATGTAGCTCAGTTGGTAGAGCATGGCGTTTGCAACGCCAGGGTTGTGGGTTTGATTCCCACGGGGGGCCAGTATGAAGAAAATAAATAATGTATGCACTCACTAACTGTAAGTCGCTCTGGATAAGAGCGTCTGCTAAATGACTAAAATGTAAATGTAAAAGCAAATTTCTGCAGCATTAGTAAAGATGTGATCAATACATGTTGATGATATCATTCCTGTGCTGTTTGTAAATACCCTGGTAGGTTGACTGACAACCTGAACCAGGTTGCAGCTTGATGAGAGGCAGTCAATATTTAAATCACCCAGAAATATATACTTCTCTGTTGATATCACATACATTATCAAGCGTTTCACACATGTTATCCAGATACTGACTGTTAGCACTTGGTGGTCCATAGAAGCTTCCCATCAGAATGGGCTTTAGGTGTGAGGCAGGTGAACCAGGCAGTACGCTATGTGTGTTTGTGTGTGCGTATGGCATTCGTTTGAGGAAACTACGTCGGGTGACTGGTGATCCAACTGGTATTACCATGCTAGCTACAATGCCAGAGAAAGGAATGAGGTGGGGTGTGGTGGCATTTCTGAGAAAAAGGTACGGTGATCAAACTGGCATTACCATGCTAGCTACAATGCCAGAGAAAGGAATGGGGGGAGGCGTGTCTGTTTATGTTGTACCTGCGTGCATGTGTCTACGAGTGTGCCTATCAGACTGGTGTGGTAGTACCTGCCTACCACACAGATAGACAGGTTGGTATTGCCGGTACTTTCCCAGCTAGACTGAAACCAAACTCCCTGTATTTCCTCCTCTAAAAACAGAGGGAGGAGGGAGGAGGGAGGAGGGAGAGGGACGGAGGGAGAGGGACAGAGGGACAGAGGGAGAGGGACAGAGGGAGGAGGGACAGAGGGAGAGGGACAGAGGGAGGAGGGAGGAGGGACAGAGGGAGGAGGGACAGAGGGAGAGGGACAGAGGGAGGAGGGAGAGGGACAGAGGGAGAGGGAGGAGGGACAGAGGGAGGAGGGAGAGGGGGGAGGGAGAGGGACAGAGGGAGGAGGGAGAGGGAGGAGGGACAGAGGGAGAGGGAGGAGGGAGAGGGACAGAGGGAGGAGGGAGAGGGACAGAGGGAAGAGGGAGAGGGAGGAGGGACAGAGGGAGGAGGGAGAGGGACAGAGGGAGGAGGGACAGAGGGAGGAGGGAGAGGGACACAGGGAGGAGGGAGAGGGAGGAGGGAGAGGGAGGAGGGAGAGGGACAGAGGGAGGAGGGAGAGGGACAGAGGGAGAGGGAGAGGGACAGAGGAAGGAGGGAGAGGGACACAGGGAGGAGGGACAGAGGGAGGAGGGAGAGGGAGGAGGGACAGGGAGGAGGGGGAGAGGGACAGAGGGAGGAGGGAGAGGGACACAGGGAGGAGGGACAGAGGGAGGAGGGACAGAGGGAGGAGGGAGAGGGACAGAGGGAGGAGGGAGAGGGACAGAGGGAGGAGGGAGAGGGAGGGGGACAGAGGGAGGAGGGAGAGGGACAGAGGGAGGAGGGACAGAGGGAGAGGGACAGAGGGAGGAGGGAGAGGGACAGAGGGGGGAGGGAGGAGGAGGGAGAGGGACACAGGGAGGAGGGACAGAGGGAGGAGGGAGAGGGACAGAGGGAGGAGAACAGAGGGAGAGGGACAGAGGGAGAGGGACAGAGGGAGGAGGGAGAGGGAGGAGGGAGAGGGAGGAGGGAGAGGGACAGAGGGAGAGGGACAGAGGGAGGAGGGAGAGGGACAGAGGGAGGAGGAAGAGGGACAGAGGGAGGAGGAAGAGGGACAGAGGGAGGAGGGAGAGGGACAGAGGGAGGAGGGAGGAGGGGAGGAGGGAGAGGGTGAGGGACAGAGGGAGAGGGAGAGAGGGAGGAGGGACAGAGGGAGGAGGGAGAGGGACAGAGGGAGCGGTATCCTCAGATCCTCTGGTCCTGGAGGGTCCTCTGTCATATCCTTTCTTTGTCCTGCTTTTCCCTGCAACACAATTATCCAGGGAGCAAACTTTCACTGGAATGTGATATAAAAACCAGGCAATGGTGTGCTTCAGGACCATGGGGACACCTCCGAGGGGGTCCGGTAGGCTGTTTGGAGTGTTTAAAACAAAAATAATGTCCCCCTGCAATGATCTCTTCACATTACCAATAGTTAGTCTGGTATTATTGGGTTCCCAGGTCAACATTAGTCTCTGATTTATCAGATTTTAGCCATACAAACAATCAATCAGTCAATCAATCAATACACCCCTGGCCTGGTCTGATCTGAATGAACTGGAGTGATGAATGCATCTACACAATGTAGAGAACACACAACGACACTCCTATCGAAAGTAAAAGTAAATGGAAGTCTTGCGAGCGACGCGGCATCTCTAACTTTCAGACGCGCAACAAACGACCACAAAGTGCACGGGTCGTTCAAGGACAGCTGCAGCTTTTAATGCATAGGACACGGATCATATAGGAAGCTGTTGCGTTTACCGAGGGACGGAGACACTCGACGCCCGCCTGACAGGTGAGATTTTAGGGGGGTATTTTTCCTGCCGGTCTCCTCAGTATAGTTGAATTGCATGGAGGTTGTCAGTCTCCCAACGCACTTGCACTGATAACACAACCAGTGTATAGTGAAATAAAACCCATATATTTTATTGAAAAGACAATAAATATAACTTGTTATGCACTATTTATTTCGGAGTTTACTGTTTTATATTTATATTTGTAAATCAATTTTATTTCGCCGTACCCTGCGTGTGAATGATTGCGTGGGGCGTGTGATTTTATGTTTTGGGGGGATTCCAGTGCAGCAAAAAGAGAGAAAGTGAGTGTCTTCTTTGGTCCGGTAGAGTTGTTCTCTCCGCTCTTGTTGTTCAGATGGAATAATACTGTGTTGCAATCTTATCTTCTGTAATGTTTCATGTTGTGTGTTTGGCAGCTTATCAGGCATTTATTATTTTATTATAGAACTTGTATCATGTCCCCCCCCCCCCCCCCCCACCCACGTGTTTCACAGAGCAATACAACTGTGACGCCTGAAAAAAAACAAAAAAACATGGCGGTCATTTTTTCGTCTATTTATTTAGGACATCATTTATTTTCTGATCTGTTTTTAATATACTACAATCAGGCTCCTCTGACTGTCTGCCAGGGTCTCTGCTGCAGCCCATAGCCTACTTATAGAGGAAATCAACAACTGGAACACCAGTCTGTCTGTTTCAGCTTTGGACCAGAGACATTATGTTTATTATATACACCTAGACACCTTTATTGAGAGGTCCTGATGCTGGCGTAGAGACCGTAACCCAACACCTAGACACCTTATTGAGAGGTCCTGATGCTAGCGTAGAGACCGTAACCCAACACCTAGACACCTTTATTGAGAGGTCCGGTTCTCTAATGGCTAAATTGTTGGGTTGACAGTCGCTGGACCCGGGTTCGACTCCCGGTCAGGGCTACCCCACCCCCCCCCCCCCCCCCTGAATTCCCTACAATATGGTGATCCAGTGTGGTTTGGTCAGCAGGTGCCAGGATGCAGGATGTTGATATCATGGATCTGCCCCTCTCCCCTCCGCCTGAGGTTGAAGACATTCTGTCAGGTAACCCTGCACTAACGCTGTTCTGCAAATATACAGTAACCCTGCACTAACCCTGTTCTACGAATATACAGTAACCCTGCACTAACCCTGTTCTACGAATATACAGTAACCCTGCACTAACACTGTTCTACGAATATACAGTAACCCTGCACTAACCCTGTTCTACGAATATACAGTAACCCTGCACTAACCCTGTTCTACGAATATACAGTAACCCTGCACTAACCCTGTTCTACGAATATACAGTAACCCTGCACTAACACTGTTCTACAAATATACAGTAACTCTGTTCTACAAATATACAGTAACACTGTTCTACAAATATACAGTAACCCTGCACTAACCCTGTTCTACGAATATACAGTAACACTGTTCTACAAATATACAGTAACACTGTTCTACAAATATACAGTAACCCTGCACTAACACTGTTCTACGAATATACAGTAACACTGTTCTACAAATATACAGTAACACTGTTCTACAAATATACAGTAACACTGTTCTACAAATATACAGTTGATATCAGGGAAGGTTAGTTCCACATGCAAATGGTACCTCTTTGTGTTTGGGTCAAACACTAACACTGTTCAACAAAGATATAAACTCAACAAAAAAAAGAAACTTCCCTTTTTCAGGACCCTGTCTTTCAAAGATAAAAAATCAAAATCACTTCACAGATCTTCATTGTGAAGGGTTTAAACACACTGTTTCCCATGCTTGTTCAATGAACCATAAACAATTCATGAACATGCACCTGTGGAACGGTCGTTAAGACACTAACAGCTGACAGACGGTAGGCAATTAAGGTTACAGTTATGAAAACTTAGGACACTAAAGAGGCCTTTCTACTGACTCTGAAAAACACCAAAAGAAAGATGCCCAGGGTCCCTGCTCATCTGCGTGAACGTGCCTTAGGCATGCTGCAAGGAGGCATGAGGACTACAGATGTGGCCAGGGAAATAAATTGCAATGTCCGTACTGTGAGACGCCTAAGACAGCGCTACAGGGAGACAGGACGGACAGCTGATCTTCCTCGCAGTGGCAGACCACGTGTAGCAACACCTGCACAGGATCGGTACATCCGAACATCACACCTGCGGGACAGGTACAGGATGGCAACAACAACTGCCCGAGTTACACCAGGAACGCACAATCCCTCCATCAGTGCTCAGACTGTCCGCAATAGGCTGAGAGAGGCTGGACTGAGGGCTTGTAGGCCTGTTGTAAGGCAGGTCCTCACCAGACATCACCGGCAACAACGTTGCCTATGGGCACAAACCCACCGTCGCGGTTTTCTCTCACCAGGGGTGATGGTCGGATTCGTGTTTATCGTCGAAGGAATGAGCGTTACACCGAGGCCTGTACTCTGGAGCGGGATCGATTTGGAGGTGGAGGGTCCGTCATGCTCTGGGGCGGTGTGTCACAGCATCATCGGACTGAGCTTGTTGTCATTGCAGGCAATCTCAACGCTGTCCGTTACAGAGAAGACATCCTCCTCCCTCATGTGGTACCCTTCCTGCAGGCTCATCCTGACATCCTGTGCGTGATTTCCTGCAAGACAGGAATGTCCGTGCTCTGCCATGGCCAGTGAAGAGCCAGGATCTCAATCCCATTGAGCACGTCTGGGACCTGTTGGATCGGAGGGTGAGGGTTAGGGCCATTCCCCCCAGAAATGTCCGGGAACTTGCAGGTGCCTTGGTGGAAGAGTGGGGTAACATCTCACAGCAAGAACTGGCAAATCTGGTGCAGTCCATGAGGAGGAGATGCACTGCAGTACTTAATGCAGCTGGTGGCCACACCAGATACTGACTGTTACTTTTGATTTTGACCCCCCCCCCCCCCCCCCTTTGTTCAGGGACACATTATTCAATTTCTGTTAGTCACATGTCTGTGGAACTTGTTCAGTTTATGTCTCAGTTGTTGAATCTTGTTATGTTCATACAAATATTTACACATGTTAAGTTTGCTGAAAATAAACGCGGTTGACAGTGAGAGGACGTTTCTTTATTTTGCTGAGTTTAGTTGATATCAGGGCATGTTAGTTCCACATGCAAATGCTACCTCTGTGGTAGACGAGATCTAAAACTGGTAACCCTGCACTAACACTGTTCTACAAAGATACAGTTTGATATCAGGGCATGTTAGTTCCACATGCAAATGCTACCTCTGTGGTAGACGCGATTGTCACGATCGTTAGAGTGAGTAGACCAAGGCGCAGCGTGAGATTCGTACATCTTATTTTATTAAGTGGACACACAAATAAACAAAACAACAAACGATACGTGAAGTCCAACGGTACAAACACAAAACCAACTGGAACAAGATCCCACAACTATTGTGGGAAAACAGCCTCTATAAATATGGCTCCCAATCAGAGACAACCAGCAACAGCTGACACTCGTTGCCTCTGATTGGGAACCACTCTGGCCAACACAGAAATACAAAACATAGAATATACACACCCTGGCTCAACATATAGAGTCCCCAGAGCCAGGGTGTGACAGTGATCTAAAACACAAGGGTGTACTACGATGCAAGCTAGATCTTACTCAGGGTTTTCTAAAGCTAGCCAGCGTCAGTTAGCTTCACTTTTCCCAGCTCAGGCCCGTATTACGACGGTGGATATTTTGCTCGTTCGCCTGCCCCTAACTCTAGCAGTGGCTAGAAGAACGCCGAACTCTCCATTGAGACAATGCTGAAACATCAAATCCACATTTTCATGTGTGGCAGAAGAAAAAAAAAATATATATATATATATATATATATTATCTTGCAAATTCAGCAGGCTATAGTGTGAAATAGGCTTTTAGAAGTGCCGTCTTTATTGTATTAGTTATCGTTAATGCACTTATTAATGCGCAACCACCTTCTTTTTGACCCACTCCTAACAATACAATTATTTGATTAAAATCATACAAAAGTTTTACTGTGCGTGAAGTTTCATTCTGTCATTATTAATGTGTAATGTGATAGGTATTTTTAAAAAATGACTCATTTTTAAACACAAAAAAAACACATTTGATTAATAGAATATCACAATCTTTGCGGGGGGGGGGGGGGGGATCTGATTTCATTGGTCCTCAGCTTGCGTTACAGACATTTCATTCATAAATAATATAAATGATAAATAAATAATTAATAATAATAATAGATTATAATAATTATAGTGATAGATTAATGGAGTCAGCCCTGTTAACCTGCCCCAGAGCAGGTTAGTTCTGAATGATTCGTTGCCATAGACATTTACCTGGCTAAAAGGTGAACCACTTTCATGGTACCGGTTATGCTGAATTTAACTCAGAGTCGACCAAAGTTACCTTGGTAGTGTAGGGCTCAGGTAACCCATTACACCGTTCTACAAAAGGGCAATGTTCAGAAACCTTTAGTTCCCCGTGGATATCACACCCACCCACACGCAATGTTAAACCCTGGACCCAGAACCACTGGAGGTTGGTGGCGCCGTAATTTGGGGAGGACGGGGCTCGTGGTAATGGCTGGAGCGGAATCAGTGGAATTGGTATAAAATACATCAAACGCGTGGTTTCCGTGGTTTCCAGGTGTTTTGATGCCATTCCATTTGCTCCGTTCCCGGACATTATTATGAGCCGTTCTCTCCCCCTTCCACAGCAGCCTCCACTGCACCCAAACACTGTTCCATAAAGGACATAGAGTTGATGTCAGGACGTTATTCATTAGAGGACGTCAGTTCCGCATAATAGCCTTTGAGCCTTGGGCTAGCTCTGTGAAAACACACACTGTGAAAAACACGCATCTAAAACCCAACCCGAAGATAATTTCCTCGTTTGCCAGTCCACGTTGCCAACAACCTGTCGTCTTCTTCATCTTTGTGGTTTAACGGCGGTTGGCATTCAATATGTTGCATTACCGCCCCCAGCTGGACTGTGATATATATATACCCATATATATATAATATATATAAATCCATTATACTGTGATACAACATGTGAAAAGGAGAAAAAAAACATTCAATTAAATACAACCCCCCCCCCCTCTCTTCCAACGAACCCTACACTCATTAAAAACCCACTACCCCATTCCACTACTTTGACCCTATCTGCTCCTGCACCATGGCAACGGCCTGGGAGGACGGGACACCACCACTCAACACACCCTGGAACTCTTCTGAAGTCAAATCTCGTACCCCCCCCAAATACTTCTCTGCGGCTTCCACCACAACGTCTATTTTCTGTGATTTCCGTTCCGTTTCTGTGGTACGGTTGATAACCATCGCTGTGAACGCTAAGAAGCCAAACCTTTACTGAAGAATATTATCAGTCGTTGGCCGATCCCTCTGCGCTGGCACAGATCTTCTACTCTCAGGGATCCTCTCAGCACTTGACACCGATCTTCTTCCACACCCCATCGTCCATTTTTTAGATCCATCCATTCCTGAAAAAATCCAAATCCTCATTGTCTTCGTCATCATCTTCCTCTTCCTTCTCCGTTCCTCCTCAGAAATCCACCTTTCTGTGTCCCTGTCCCAATATTCATCTTGTTCCTCTTCCTCCTCAGAAATCCACCTTTCTGTGTAACTGTCCCAATATTCATCATCTTCCTCTTCCTCCTCAGAAATCCACCTTTCTGTGTCCCTGTCCCAATATTAATCTTGTTCCTCTTCCTCTTCCATTCCTCCTCAGAAATCCACCTTTCTGTGTCCCTGTCCCAATATTAATCATATTCCTCTTCCTCCTCAGAAATCCACCTTTCTGTGTCCCTGTCCCAATATTAATCTTGTTCCTCTTCCTCCTCCATTCCTCCTCAGAAGTCCACCTTTCTGTGTCCCTGTCCCAATATTCATCATCTTCCTCTTCCTCCTCAGAAATCCACCTTTCTTTGTCCCTGTCCCAATATTCATCATCTTCCTCTTCCTCCTCAGAAATCCACCTTTCTGTGTCCCTGTCCCAATATTCATCTTCTCCTGACTTTGCTTGCGGCCCGGTGGCATCCCGACGTAACTCCAACTCATAATTGTCCCGCTCACCTTGGAAACGTGTCTTGAGGGAACGGGTATAGTTGTTGATACAATGTTACTTCACTTCCTGGTGAGGCACAGCCGGGTAAGGTGATTGGCTGTTTGGTCACAGCCGGGGAAGGTGATTGGCTGTTTAGTCACAGCCGGGTAAGGTGATTGGCTGTTTGGTCACAGCCGGGTAAGGTGATTGGCTGTTTAGTCAGAGCCGGGTAAGGTGTTTGGCTGTTTAGTCAGAGCCAGGGAGGTGATTGGCTGTTTAGTCAGAGCCAGGGAAGGTGATTGGCTGTTTAATGGAGTTGATTGGCTGTTTGACTGTTTCCTTCCTGTTTCTCAGAATTAGACCTGGATGCCATTCTGGAACATTTGGATTTTCATTTGGAGTTCAATGGTAAGTTATACACACACACACACACACACACACACACACACACACACACACACACACACACACACACACACACACACACACACACACACACACACACACACACACACACACACACACACACACACACACACACACACACTGTGACTGGCTGACTGACTCAAAGCAACTGTCTCCTGTTTCAGATTCGTGGTTTGACCTGGACTGTGATGTGGACATACAGAGTGGTAAGGAGTTTAGAACAGGCGCTTCTAGTCGTTGTGTTTCTATACCTGGTGATGCCATCTGTCTGTTCTAGTGGTTGTGTTTCTATACCTGGTGATGCCATCTGTCTGTTCTAGTGGTTGTGTTTCTATACATGGTGATGCCATCTGTCTGTTCTAGTGGTTGTGTTTCTATACATGGTGATGCCATCTGTCTGTTCTAGTGGTTGTGTTTCTATACATGGTTATGCCACCTGTCTGTTCTAGTGGTTGTGTTTCTATACCTGGTGATGCCATCTGTCTGTTCTAGTGGTTGTGTTTCTATACCTGGTGATGCCATCTGTCTGTTCTAGTGGTTGTGTTTCTATACATGGTGATGCCATCTGTCTGTTCTAGTGGTTGTGTTTCTATACATGGTGATGCCATCTGTCTGTTCTAGTGGTTGTGTTTCTATACATGGTGATGCCACCTGTCTGTTCTAGTGGTTGTGTTTCTATACATGGTGATGCCATCTGTCTGTTCTAGTGGTTGTGTTTCTATACCTGGTGATGCCATCTGTCTGTTCTAGTGGTTGTGTTTCTATACCTGGTGATGCCACCTGTCTGTTCTAGTGGTTGTGTTTCTATACATGGTGATGCCATCTGTCTGTTCTAGTGGTTGTGTTTCTATACCTGGTGATACCATCTGTCTGTTCTAGTGGTTGTGTTTCTATACATGGTGATGCCATCTGTCTGTTCTAGTGGTTGTGTTTCTATACCTGGTGATGCCATCTGTCTGTTCTAGTGGTTGTGTTTCTATACATGGTGATGCCATCTGTCTGTTCTAGTGGTTGTGTTTCTATACATGGTGATGCCACCTGTCTGTTCTAGTGGTTGTGTTTCTATACATGGTGATGCCATCTGTCTGTTCTAGTGGTTGTGTTTCTATACATGGTGATGCCATCTGTCTGTTCTAGTGGTTGTGTTTCTATACATGGTGATGCCATCTGTCTGTTCTAGTGGTTGTGTTTCTATACCTGGTGATGCCATCTGTCTGTTCTAGTGGTTGTGTTTCTATACATGGTGATACCATCTGTCTGTTCTAGTGTTTGTGTTTCTATACATGGTGATACCATCTGTCTGTTCTAGTGGTTGTGTTTCTATACCCGGTGATGCCACCTGTCTGTTCTAGTGGTTGTGTTTCTATACATGGTGATGCCATCTGTCTGTTCTAGTGGTTGTGTTTCTATACATGGTGATGCCATCTGTCTGTTCTAGTGGTTGTGTTTCTATACATGGTGATGCCATCTGTCTGTTCTAGTGGTTGTGTTTCTATACATGGTGATGCCATCTGTCTGTTCTAGTGGTTGTGTTTCTATACCTGGTGATGCCATCTGTCTGTTCTAGTGGTTGTGTTTCTATACATGGTGATGCCACCTGTCTGTTCTAGTGGTTGTGTTTCTATACATGGTGATGCCATCTGTCTGTTCTAGTGGTTGTGTTTCTATACATGGTGATGCCATCTGTCTGTTCTAGTGGTTGTGTTTCTATACCTGGTGATGCCATCTGTCTGTTCTAGTGGTTGTGTTTCTATACCTGGTGATGCCATCTGTCTGTTCTAGTGGTTGTGTTTCTATACATGGTGATGCCATCTGTCTGTTCTAGTGGTTGTGTTTCTATACCTGGTGATGCCATCTGTCTGTTCTAGTGGTTGTGTTTCTATACCTGGTGATGCCATCTGTCTGTTCTAGTGGTTGTGTTTCTATACATGGTGATGCCATCTGTCTGTTCTAGTGGTTGTGTTTATATACCTGGTGATGCCATCTGTCTGTTCTAGTGGTTGTGTTTCTATACATGGTGATGCCATCTGTCTGTTCTAGTGGTTGTGTTTCTATACCTGGTGATGCCATCTGTCTGTTCTAGTGGTTGTGTTTCTATACATGGTGATGCCATCTGTCTGTTCTAGTGGTTGTGTTTCTATACATGGTGATGCCACCTGTCTGTTCTAGTGGTTGTGTTTCTATACATGGTGATGCCATCTGTCTGTTCTAGTGGTTGTGTTTCTATACATGGTGATGCCATCTGTCTGTTCTAGTGGTTGTGTTTCTATACCTGGTGATGCCATCTGTCTGTTCTAGTGGTTGTGTTTCTATACCTGGTGATGCCATCTGTCTGTTCTAGTGGTTGTGTTTCTATACCTGGTGATGCCATCTGTCTGTTCTAGTGGTTGTGTTTCTATACCTGGTGATGCCATCTGTCTGTTCTAGTCGTTGTGTTTCTATACCTGGTGATGCCATCTGTCTGTTCTAGTGGTTGTGTTTCTATACATGGTGATGCCATCTGTCTGTTCTAGTGGTTGTGTTTCTATACCTGGTGATGCCATCTGTCTGTTCTAGTGGTTGTGTTTCTATACCTGGTGATGCCACCAGTCTGTTCTAGTGGTTGTGTTTCTATACATGGTGATGCCATCTGTCTGTTCTAGTGGTTGTGTTTCTATACCTGGTGATGCCATCTATCTGTTCTACTGGTTGCGTTTCTATAACTGGTGATGCCATCTGTCTGTTCTAGTGGTTGTGTTTCTATACATGGTGATGCCATCTGTCTGTTCTAGTGGTTGTGTTTCTATACATGGTGATGCCATCTGTCTGTTCTAGTGGTTGTGTTTCTATACATGGTGATGCCATCTGTCTGTTCTAGTGGTTGTGTTTCTATACCTGGTGATGCCACCTGTCTGTTCTAGTGGTTGTGTTTCTATACATGGTGATGCCATCTGTCTGTTCTAGTGGTTGTGTTTCTATACATGGTGATGCCATCTGTCTGTTCTAGTGGTTGTGTTTCTATACATGGTGATGCCATCTGTCTGTTCTAGTGGTTGTGTTTCTATACATGGTGATGCCATCTGTCTGTTCTAGTGGATGTGTTTCTATACATGGTGTTGCCATCTGTCTGTTCTAGTGGTTGTGTTTCTATACCTGGTGATGCCATCTGTCTGTTCTAGTGGTTGTGTTTCTATACATGGTGATGCCATCTGTCTGTTCTAGTGGTTGTGTTTCTATACATGGTGATGCCACCTGTCTGTTCTAGTGGTTGTGTTTCTATACATGGTGATGCCATCTGTCTGTTCTAGTGGTTGTGTTTCTATACATGGTGATGCCATCTGTCTGTTCTAGTGGTTGTGTTTCTATACCTGGTGATGCCATCTGTCTGTTCTAGTGGTTGTGTTTCTATACCTGGTGATGCCATCTGTCTGTTCTAGTGGTTGTGTTTCTATACCTGGTGATGCCATCTGTCTGTTCTAGTGGTTGTGTTTCTATACATGGTGATGCCATCTGTCTGTTCTAGTGGTTGTGTTTATATACCTGGTGATGCCATCTGTCTGTTCTACTGGTTGTGTTTCTATACCTGGTGATGCCATCTGTCTGTTCTAGTGGTTGTGTTTCTATACATGTTGATGCCATCTGTCTGTTCTAGTGGTTGTGTTTCTATACCTGGTGATGCCATCTGTCTGTTCTAGTGGTTGTGTTTCTATACCTGGTGATGCCATCTGTCTGTTCTAGTGGTTGTGTTTCTATACATGGTGATGCCATCTGTCTGTTCTAGTGGTTGTGTTTCTATACATGGTGATGCCATCTGTCTGTTCTAGTGGTTGTGTTTCTATACATGGTGATGCCATCTGTCTGTTCTAGTGGTTGTGTTTCTATACCTGGTGATGCCATCTGTCTGTTCTAGTGGTTGTGTTTCTATACCTGGTGATGCCATCTGTCTGTTCTAGTGGTTGTGTTTCTATACATGGTGATGCCATCTGTCTGTTCTAGTGGTTGTGTTTCTATACATGGTGATGCCATCTGTCTGTTCTAGTGGTTGTGTTTCTATACATGGTGATGCCATCTGTCTGTTCTAGTGGTTGTGTTTCTATACCTGGTGATGCCATCTGTCTGTTCTAGTGGTTGTGTTTCTATACATGGTGATGCCATATGTCTGTTCTAGTGGTTGTGTTTCTATACATGGTGATGCCATCTGTCTGTTCTAGTGGTTGTGTTTCTATACATGGTGATGCCATCTGTCTGTTCTAGTGGTTGTGTTTCTATACCTGGTGATGCCATCTGTCTGTTCTAGTGGTTGTGTTTCTATACATGGTGATGCCATCTGTCTGTTCTAGTGGTTGTGTTTCTATACATGGTGATGCCATCTGTCTGTTCTAGTGGTTGTGTTTCTATACCTGGTGATGCCATCTGTCTGTTCTAGTGGTTGTGTTTCTATACCTGGTGATGCCATCTGTCTGTTCTAGTGGTTGTGTTTCTATACATGGTGATGCCATCTGTCTGTTCTAGTGGTTGTGTTTCTATACATGGTGATGCCATCTGTCTGTTCTAGTGGTTGTGTTTCTATACATGGTGATGCCATCTGTCTGTTCTAGTGGTTGTGTTTCTATACCTGGTGATGCCATCTGTCTGTTCTAGTGGTTGTGTTTCTATACATGGTGATGCCATATGTCTGTTCTAGTGGTTGTGTTTCTATACATGGTGATGCCATCTGTCTGTTCTAGTGGTTGTGTTTCTATACATGGTGATGCCATCTGTCTGTTCTAGTGGTTGTGTTTCTATACATGGTGATGCCATCTGTCTGTTCTAGTGGTTGTGTTTCTATACCTGGTGATGCCATCTGTCTGTTCTAGTGGTTGTGTTTCTATACATTGTGATGCCATCTGTCTGTTCTAGTGGTTGTGTTTCTATACATGGTGATGCCATCTGTCTGTTCTAGTGGTTGTGTTTCTATACATGGTGATGCCATCTGTCTGTTCTAGTGGTTGTGTTTCTATACATGGTGATGCCATCTGTATGTTCTAGTGGTTGTGTTTCTATACATGGTGATGCCATCTGTCTGTTCTAGTGGTTGTGTTTCTATACCTGGTGATGCCATCTGTCTGTTCTAGTGGTTGTGTTTCTATACATGGTGATGCCATCTGTCTGTTCTAGTGGTTGTGTTTCTATAGCTGGTGATGCCAGGTCCCAGGTTCACTCTGCCGACTCCCTCACTTCCTCTCTCTGTTGTGGTGTGGTGTGTAGGTGAGGTTGCCATACCAACAGCTGTGGCCGAGCAAGGCGGCCAGAAAAAGAACTGCAAAATACGGAGAGGTAACACTAACGCCTCATTCAAATATAAGACTTAAATAAGCTGTTGTTGCTTGGTTTATTAAAGACTTAAATAAGCTGTTGTTGCTGCTTGGTTTATTAAAGACTTAAATAAGCTGTTGCTGCTTGGTTTATTAAAGACTTAAATAAGCTGTTTGTTGCTTGGTTTATTAAAGACCTAAATAAGCTGTTGTTGCTTGGTTTATTAAAGACTTAAATAAGCTGTGTTGCTGCTTGGTTTATTAAAGACTTAAATAAGCTGTTGCTGCTTGGTTTATTAAAGACTTAAATAAGCTGTTGTTGCTTGGTTTATTAAAGACTTAAATAAGCTGTGTTGCTGCTTGGTTTATTAAAGACTTAAATTAGCTGTTGTTGCTTGGTTTATTAAAGACTTAAATAAGCTGTTGTTGCTTGGTTTATTAAAGACTTAAATAAGCTGTTGCTTGGTTTATTAAAGACTTAAATAAGCTGTGTTGCTGCTTGGTTTATTAAAGACTTAAATAAGCTGTGGTTGCTGCTTGGTTTATTAAAGACTTAAATAAGCTGTGTTGTTGCTTGGTTTATTAAAGACTTAAATAAGCTGTGTTGTTGCTTGGCTTATTAAAGACTTAAATAAGCTGTGTTGCTGCTTGGTTTATTAAAGACTTAAATAAACTGTGTTGTTGCTTGGTTTATTAAAGACTTAAACTGTGTTGTTGCTTGGTTTATTAAAGACTTAAATAAACTGTGTTGCTGATTGGTTTATTAAAGACTTAAATAAGCTGTGTTGCTGCTTGGTTTATTAAATACTTAAATAAGCTGTGTTGCTGCTTGGTTTATTAAATACTTAAATAAGCTGTGTTGTTGCTTGGTTTATTAAAGACTTAAATAAGCTGTGTTGCTGCTTGGTTTATTAAATACTTAAATAAGCTGTGTTGTTGCTTGGTTTATTAAAGACTTAAATAAGATGCTTGGTTGCTTGGCTTATTAAAGACTTAAATAAGCTGTGTTGCTGCTTGGTTTATTAAATACTTAAATAAGCTGTGTTGTTGCTTGGTTTATTAAAGACTTAAATAAGATGCTTGGTTGCTTGGCTTATTAAAGACTTAAATAAGCTGTGTTGCTGCTTGGTTTATTAAAGACTTAAATAAGCTGTGTTGCTGCTTGGTTTATTAAATACTTAAATAAGCTGTGTTGTTGCTTGGTTTATTAAATACTTAAATAAGCTGTGTTGCTGCTTGGTTTATTAAATACTTAAATAAGCTGTGTTGTTGCTTGGTTTATTAAAGACTTAAATAAGATGCTTGGTTGCTTGGTTTATTAAATACTTAAATAAGCTGTGTTGCTGCTTGGTTTATTAAAGACTTAAATAAGCTGTGTTGCTGCTTGGTTTATTAAAGACTTAAATAAGCTGTGTTGTTGCTTGGTTTATTAAATACTTAAATAAGCTGTGTTGTTGCTTGGTTTATTAAAGACTTAAATAAGCTGTTTGTTGCTTGGTTTATTAAAGACTTAAACTGTGTTGTTCCTTGGCTTATTAAAGACTTAAATGAACTGTTGCTGTTTGACTTATTAAATACTTAAATAAACTGTGTTGCTGCTTGGTCGGAGCAAAAGCCTGCACTCACAAAGGCCCTCTGATATAGAGTATGATGTCAACAAATAGTTGATTGATTGATTGGTTGATTTGATAGATTGGTTGATTGAAACAACAGTGTCCTCTGTGATGTTGTCCCAAACAGAGCCTGGTGATGGACTGAGGAAGAGAGAGAAGAGGAGAGAGACAGAGCCTGGTGATGGACAGAGGAAGAGGAGAACGACAGAGCCTGGTGATGGACAGAGGAAGAGGAGAGAGACAGAGCCTGGTGATGGACAGAGGAAGAGGAGAGAGACAGAGCCTGGTGATGGACAGAGGAAGAGGAGAACGACAGAACCTGGTGATGGACAGAGGAAGAGAGAGAAGAGGAGAGAGACAGAGCCTGGTGATGGACAGAGGAAGAGAGAGAAGAGGAGAGAGACTCAGAGACACTCTCCCATCAGAGGTAAAGCCTAGGACCAACTCTGTTTCTACCTTCTCCCCCCTCTCCCTGAAGTGTACACTCCTTCACTCCCCTTCATGTATTTAAAGTGCATTAAAAGCACTGGAGTGGTTATAAGACATATCCAAAACTTTCAGATCCTTGAGGGGGAGTGAACAAGTGCACACTACAGGGATAAGGGGGAGTGAACAAGTGCACAGTTCTGGGGAATGGACAGAAAAAAGGCAGTATTGTCTTCAGTTCGTCAACAGCGAGGTAGCGTGGTGATTGATGATCTAGGCCTGTTTTGAAATGGAACTAAATAAAATCAACTGATTTGGTTTTTTGTGTTCTCTGTAGGTGGTCCTGGCTCTGCTCCCCTCCCAGCCGTGACTCTCTCTTCTCCCCCTAGACTTCTCCCGATCACTCCATCCCTCCCTCCCTCACTCCTTTACATTCCTGGGTTTGGGAATGCTACTTTCCTCTCCTCTTGTAGCAGTAAGTATGATGTTATGGACCGGTTTTTCCCAGACACAAATGAACCGTGATCCTGGACTAAAAAGCACTTTGAATGGAGATTTTCTTTTGAGCATGCTTTGTTAGTCCGGGACTAGGCTTAATCTGTGTCCGGGGGAAACGGGCCCCAAGTGTGTGTGTGTGTGTGTAAGAGGGTGTGTGTGTGTGTGTGTGTGTGTGTGTGTGTGTGTGTGTGTGTGTGTGTGTGTGTGTGTGTGTGTGTGTGTGTGTGTGTGTGTGTGTGTGTGTGTGTGTGTGTGTGTGTGTGTGTGTGTGTGTGTGTGTGTGTAAGAGGGTGTGTGTAACCTGTGTTCTGTGTCCTTACAGATGGCTCAGAACTGCGTCTGGTTCAAGCTCCTCTCTTCAGCTCCTCAAGACCACCCACCTACATACTGAGTGAGTGTGTGTGTGTGTGTGTGTGTGTGTGTCCGCGAGTCAAATCAAAGTTCATTGGTCGCGTACAGAGTTTAGCAGATGTTATCACAAGTGCAGCAGAATGCTCCTGTTTCTACCTCCTGCAGTGCAGCAGAATGCTTCTGTTTCTACCTCCTGCAGTGCAGCAGAATGCTTCTGTTTCCACTTCCTGCAGTGCAGCAGAATGCTTCTGTTTCTACCTCCTGCAGTGCAGCAGAATGCTTCTGTTTCTACCTCCTGCAGTGCAGCAGAAAGCTTCTGTTTCTACCTCCTGCAGTGCAGCAGAATGCTTCTGTTTCTAGCTCCTGCAGTGCAGCAGAATGCTTCTGTTTCTAGCTCCTGCAGTGCAGCAATATGTGTGTGTGTGTTATTTGTGTGTCCGTGAGTCTGTGTGTCCGTGAGTCTGTGTGCCTGCGTGCTTTACCTGACGTACCCCTCCTTGCAGTTTGTTCTCCCTCGCTGCCTCCTCAACCCCTCAACGCCCTACCTCTCTCTCCAGGTGTAGTGTGTTCTGCCTCCTCAACCCCTCAACGCCCTACCTCTCTCTCCAGGTGTAGTGTGTTCTGTCTCCTCAACCCCTCAACGCCCTACCTCTCTCTCCAGGTGTAGTGTGTTCTGTCTCCTCAACCCCTCAACGCCCTACCTCTCTCTCCAGGTGTAGTGTGTTCTGTCTCCTCAACCCCTCAACGCCCTACCTCTCTCTCCAGGTGTAGTGTGTTCTGTCTCCTCAACCCCTCAACGCCCTACCTCTCTCTCCAGGTGTAGTGTGTTCTGTCTCCTCAACCCCTCAACGCCCTACCTCTCTCTCCAGGTGTAGTGTCGTCCCCCTCGCTGCCTCCTCAACCCCTCAACGCCCTACCTCTCTCTCCAGGTGTAGTGTGTTCTCCCTCGCTGCCTCCTCAACCCCTCAACGCCCTACCTCTCTCTCCAGGTGTAGTGTGTTCTGCCTCCTCAACCCCTCAACGCCCTACCTCTCTCTCCAGGTGTAGTGTCGTCCCCCTCGCTGCCTCCTCAACCCCTCAACGCCCTACCTCTCTCTCCAGGTGTAGTGTGTTCTGCCTCCTCAACCCCTCAACGCCCTACCTCTCTCTCCAGGTGTAGTGTGTTCTGCCTCCTCAACCCCTCAACGCCCTACCTCTCTCTCCAGGTGTAGTGTGTTCTGCCTCCTCAACCCCTCAACGCCCTACCTCTCTCTCCAGGTGTAGTGTGTTCTGTCTCCTCAACCCCTCAACGCCCTACCTCTCTCTCCAGGTGTAGTGTGTTCTGCCTCCTCAACCCCTCAACGCCCTACCTCTCTCTCCAGGTGTAGTGTGTTCTGCCTCCCCAACCCCTCAACGCCCTACCTCTCTCTCCAGGTGTAGTGTGTTCTGCCTCCTCAACCCCTCAACGCCCTACCTCTCTCTCCAGGTGTAGTGTGTTCCCCCTCGCTGCCTCCTCAACCCCTCAACGCCCTACCTCTCTCTCCAGGTGTAGTGTGTTCTGCCTCCTCAACCCCTCAACGCCCTACCTCTCTCTCCAGGTGTAGTGTGTTCTGCCTCCTCAACCCCTCAGCGCACTACCTCTCTCTCCAGGTGTAGTGTCGTCTCCCTCGCTGCCTCCTCAACCCCTCAACGCCCTACCTCTCTCTCCAGGTGTAGTGTCGTCCCCCTCGCTGCCTCCTCAACCCCTCAACGCCCTACCTCTCTCTCCAGGTGTAGTGTGTTCCC
>NW_028165087.1:188180-250680 GCF_964263955.1 Coregonus lavaretus
GCCCCAGCCCCTGTCCTAGCCCTAGCCCCAGCCCCAGTCCTAGCCCCTGTCCTAGCCCCAGCCCCAGCCCCAGCCCCAGCCCCAGCCCCTGTCCTAGCCCTAGCCCCAGCCCCAGCCCCTGTCCTAGCCCCAGCCCCAGCCCCAGCCCCAGCCCCTGTCCTAGCCCTAGCCCCAGCCCCTGTCCTAGCCCTAGCCCCAGCCCCAGCCCCAGCCCCAGCCCCTGTCCTAGCCCCAGCCCCAGCCCCAGCCCCTGTCCCAGCCCCTGTCCCAGCCCCAGCCCCTGTCCTAGCCCCAGCCCCAGCCCCAGCCCCTGTCCCAGCCCCAGCCCCAGCCCCAGCCCCAGCCCTAGCCCTAGCCCTAGCCAGGCTCCACAGCCAGCCTTACCTTCTGTCTGTGTGTTGGAACCCAGCGCTGTGTCACATGGTGTGTCAGCTTCTAGAACACTGGGAGGGTTCTGAGCCACTCCCCTCAACGCTGACGGGACTGTGTCACGGGGTGCTGGCGTTGAAGATGAGATTACACACCCTACCCCAAACACACACCCTACCCCAAACACACACCGTACCCCAAACACACACCCTGAAACACACACAAACCCTACCCCAAACACTACCCCAAACACACACCCTACCCCAAACACTACCCCAAACACACACCCTACCCCAAACACTACCCCAAACACACACCCTACCCCAAACACACACCCTACCCCAAACACACACCCTACCACAAACACACACCCTACCCCAAACACTACCCCAAACACTACCCCAAACACTACCCCAAACACACACCCAGACACACAGTCACACCCCTAAGCACAGTGAAAAACACGTCCCTAAACACACACACAACAGGACAGGAACACACATCCACACCCGCTCCCACACTCAATCCCAAATTCAATTGGCAGAAGAGAAGAGGGGGAAGGAGAAGAGGGGGAGAGAGAAGAGGGGGAGAGAGAAGAGGGGAAGAGAGAAGAGGGTGAAGGAGAATGAAGAAGAGAGAGAGGAGGAGGAGAAGGAGGAGGGAGAGGAGGGAGAGGAAGAGGAGGAGGAGAACAGGTGTGTTCTGTCTGAGTTGAGCGGTCTGGCCTGGCAGGGGGTTAAAGGTCATTCATCTCTCCTGACCCTGACCCTGGAGCATACCATCTATGTCAGGCTGCGGGTGTTTGGCCTGAGGACTGGACTGGTCCATTCTCACTGGCTGAGAGGGGGGCAGGGCAGAGACTGTGACGGTGATGACATCAGTTATGACAACATCCTGTCCTGGGCCCACCCCTTCCTGCAAAGCTTCCTGGGCGGGGTCCACCTGTCTGTCTCCAGGTGTGTGTCTGACCGAGCCCTGCTGACCCAGATTCTACCACAGGTATCATTACTGTTTTACTATTCAACTCAATCCTCCTCCTCCTCCTCCTCCTCACCTGAACCAGCACCTCCTTTCTATCTCGGACTCTACTGATAGCTCCTTTATGGAGGGAAAATGTTCTTACCATGACTGTGATATGTGGTTTGTCCCACCCAGCTGTGTTCAGATGAATGCACTGACTGGAAGTCGCTCTGGATAAGAGCGTCTGCTGAATGACTAAAATGTAAATGTGCTCTGTTTTACTCTACTCTACTCTACTCTACTCTGTTCTACTCTATTCAACTGTATTCTATTCTACTCTATTCTACTCTATTCTACTCTACTCTACTCTATTCTACTCTACTCTACTCTATTCTACTCTGTTATACTCTACTCTACTCTATTCTATTCTACTCTATTCTACTCTATTCTACTCTACTCTACTCTACTCTATTCTATTCTACTCTATTCTACTATATTCTACTCTATTCTATTATACTCTACTCTACTCTACTCTACTCTATTCTATTCTACTCTACTCTATTCTATTCTACTCTACTCTACTCTATTATATTCTACTCTATTCTACTCTATTCTACTCTATTCTACTCTACTCTACTCTACTCTATTCTACTCTATTCTGTCCTATTCTATTCTATTCTACTCTACTCTACTCTATTCTCCTCTACTCTACTCTACTCTACTCTACTCTACTCTACTCTATTCTACTCTACTCTACTCTACTCTATTCTACTCTATTCTACTCTACTCTACTCTACTCTACTCTATTCTACTCTATTCTGTCCTATTCTATTCTATTCTACTCTACTCTACTCTACTCTATTCTCCTCTACTCTACTCTACTCTACTCTACTCTACTCTACACTACTCTATTCTACTCTACTCTACTCTACTCTACTCTACTCTACTCTACTCTACTCTACTCTACTCTACTCTATTCTACTCTATTCTACTCTACTCTACTCTATTCTACTCTATTCTGTCCTATTCTATTCTATTCTACTCTACTCTACTCTACTCTATTCTCCTCTACTCTACTCTACTCTACTCTACTCTACTCTACTCTACTCTACTCTATTATATTCTACTCTATTCTCCTCTACTCTACTCTACTCTACTCTACTCTACTCTACTCTACTCTACTCTATTATATTCTACTCTATTCTCCTCTACTCTACTCTATTCTACTCTACTCTGTCCTATTCTATTCTACTCTGCAGCCCAGGGGGAGGCGACGGCCTCAGGGAGAGTGCCTGGACCTTGCTCAGCGATTCACTGTCGGCCTGCTGTTCCGGAACAAGGCGGAACTCCGGGATCTGGCCACCCTAGATACCGGCGCCATGAGTGCGGTGGTGGCCAAGCGAGCCGCTGTGACGTCACACCTGGAGAACCTTCACCCTGCGGAGCTAAACCCTGCCAGGCTCCTGGAGGCGTGTCACTGTGTTTACGAGACAGGCGACGCCCACTTGGTCAGACAGCTGGTGCGGAACCTTCCCGAGGTTCTGTCCTTCCAAGGGGTTCCGCTGTGCCCCGCCGACGCCTATGTGGTGTGGAACCTTCTGGACCAGTGTAGAACGCCGAGGAGGAGGTTCTGTCTGGGGCTGGAGGACACAGGACTGAGAATCACAGGGCTAAAACTACTAACAGGTCTCCACAACATAAACTCCTACAGGTACTGACACTGGTACATTATAGATCTACAACAGTATAGATGTTACAGTATATATCTACAACAGTATAGATCTGGTACAGTATAGATCTGTTACATTATAGATCTGTTACAGTATAGATCTGTTACATTATAGATCTGTTACAGTATAGATCTGTTACATTTTAGATCTGTTACAGTATATATCTACAACAGTATAGATATGTTACAGTATATATCTAGAACAGTGTAGATCTGTTACATTATATATCTACAACAGTATATATCTGTTACATTATATATCTATAACAGTATAGATATTTTACATTATATATCTATAACAGTATAGATATTTTACATTATATCTAGAACAGTATAGATATGTTACAGTATATATCTAGAACAGTATAGATCTGTTACAGTATATATCTAGAACAGTATAGATCTGTTACATTATATCTAGAACAGTAGATCTGTTATATTATATATCTATAACAGTATAGATCTGTTAAATTATATCTACAACAGTATATACATTTTACATTATATCTAGAACAGTATATATCTGTTACAGTATATATCTAGAACAGTATATATATGTTACAGTATATCTAGAACAGTATAGATATGTTACAGTATATATATAGAACAGTATAGATGTTACAGTATATATCTAGAACAGTATAGATATTTTACATTATATCTAGAACAGTATAGATCTGTTACAGTATATTTCTATAACAGTATATATATTTTACATTATATCTAGAACAGTATAGATATGTTACAGTATATATCTAGAACAGTATAGATCTGTTACATTATATATCTACAACAGTAATAATCTGTTACATTATATATCTATAACAGTATAGATATTTTACATTATATATCTATAACAGTATAGATATTTTACATTATATATCTATAACTTTATAGATATTTTACATTATATCTAGAACAGTATAGATATGTTACAGTATATATATAGAACAGTATAGATCTGTTACAGTATATATCTAGAACAGTATAGATCTGTTACATTATATCTAGAACAGTATATCTGTTACATTATATATCTATAACAGTATAGATCTGTTAAATTATATCTACAACAGTATAGACATTTTACATTATATCTACAACAGTATAGATCTGTTACAGTATATATATAGAACAGTATATATAGGTTACAGTATAGATCTGTTACAGTATATATCTAGAACAGTATATATATTTTACATTATATCTACATTATAGAACAGTATAGATATGTTACAGTATATATCTAGAACAGTATAGATGTTACAGTATATATCTAGAACAGTATAGATATTTTACATTATATCTAGAACAGTATAGATCTGTTACAGTATATATCTAGAACAGTATAGATATGTTACAGTATAGATCTAAAACAGTATAGATATTTTACATTATATCTAGAACAGTATAGATCTGTTACAGTATATATCTAGAACAGTATAGATATGGTACAGTATAGATCTAGAACAGTATAGATCTGTTACAGTGTAGATCTAGAACAGTATAGATCTGTTACAGTATATATCTAGAACAGTATAGATATGGTAGAGTATAGATCTAGAACAGTATAGATATGGTACAGTATAGATCTAGAACAGTATAGATATGGTACAGTATAGATCTAGAACAGTATAGATATGTTACAGTGTAGATCTAGAACAGTATAGATCTGTTACAGTATAGATCTAGAACAGTATAGATATGTTACAGTATATATCTATAACAGTATAGATATGGTACAGTATAGATCTAGAACAGTATAGATATGGTACAGTATAGATCTAGAACAGTATAGATATGGTCCAGTATATTTCTAGAACAGTATAGATATGGTACAGTATAGATCTAGAACAGTATAGATCTGTTACAGTATAGATCTAGAACAGTATAGATCTGTTACAGTATAGATCTAGAACAGTATAGATCTGTTACAGTATTTATCTATAACAGTATAGATATGGTACAGTATATATCTAGAACAGTATAGATATGTTACAGTATATATCTATAACAGTATAGATATGGTACAGTATATATCTAGAACAGTATAGATATGTTACAGTATATATCTATAACAGTATAGATATAGTACAGTATAGATCTAGAACAGTATAGATATGTTACAGTATATATCTATAACAGTATAGATATGGTACAGTATATATCTAGAACAGCATAGATATGTTACAGTATATATCTATAACAGTATAGATATGGTACAGTATAGATCTAGAACAGTATAGATATGGTACAGTATAGATCTAGAACAGTATAGATCTGTTACAGTGTAGATCTCATGTTGTCCCTCTACTGTATGTAGAACTTGTAATGCACATTTAGTTTTCTGTGTGTTTTGAACATGACTCTAGTGTGTGTGTGTGTGTGTGTGTGTGTGTGTCCCAGGGCGTGTATCGCTGACACCATCACCCTGTGGGAGGAGCTAGAGCAGAGTGGCGAGGAGGAGCTTCTGAAAGCGGCTGTGTCTAAGTTGACCCTTAACCCTTTCAGAGTCACACAGGTGTCCCATGTACAACACCTGTCTACACTGGTCAAGATACACACAAACAGGAGACTGTCTGACAAGTAGGCCAATACAGCACACACACACACACACAACCTACAATACATGCCATACAGTATATATCAACCAGCTCTAGTTACAGCCATCTACAATACATCCCCTACAGTATATATCAACCCTGCTCTAGTTACAGCCATCTACAATACATCCCCTACAGTATATATCAACCCTGCTCTAGTTACAGCCATCTACAATACATCCCATACAGTATATATCAACCCTGCTCTAGTTACAGCCATCTACAATACATCCCCTACAGTATATATCAACCAGCTCTAGTTACAGCCATCTACAATACATCCCCTAAAGTATATATCAACCAGCTCTAGTTACAGCCATCTACAATACATCCCCTAAAGTATATATCAACCAGCTCTAGTTACAGCCATCTACAATACATCCCCTACAGTATATATCAACCCTGCTCTAGTTACAGCCATCTACAATACATCCCCTACAGTATATATCAACCAGCTCTAGTTACAGCCATCTACAATACATCCCCTACAGTATATATCAACCCAGCTCTAGTTACAGCCATCTACAATACATCCCCTACAGTATATATCAACCCTGCTCTAGTTACAGCCATCTACAATACATCCCCTACAGTATATATCAACCAGCTCTAGTTACAGCCATCTACAATACATCCCCTACAGTATATATCAACCCAGCTCTAGTTACAGCCATCTACAATACATCCCCTACAGTATATATCAACCCTGCTCTAGTTACAGCCATCTACAATACATCCCCTACAGTATATATCAACCAGCTCTAGTTACAGCCATCTACAATACATCCTCATACAGTATATATCAACCCTGCTCTAGTTACAGCCATCTACAATACATCCCCTACAGTATATATCAACCAGCTCTAGTTACAGCCATCTACAATACATCCCCTACAGTATATATCAACCAGCTCTAGTTACAGCCATCTACAATACATCCTCATACAGTATATATCAACCCTGCTGTAGTTACAGCCATCTACAATACATCCCCTACAGTATATATCAACCCTGCTCTAGTTACAGCCATCTACAATACATCCCCTACAGTATATATCAACCAGCTCTAGTTACAGCCATCTACAATACATCCCCTACAGTATATATCAACCAGCTCTAGTTACAGCCATCTACAATACATCCCCATACAGTATATATCAACCAGCTCTAGTTACAGCCATCTACAATACATCCCCTACAGTATATATCAACCAACTCTAGTTACAGCCATCTACAATACATCCCCTACAGTATATATCAACCAGCTCTAGTTACAGCCATCTACAATACATCCCCTACAGTATATATCAACCAGCTCTAGTTACAGCCATCTACAATACATCCCCTACAGTATATATCAACCCTGCTCTAGTTACAGCCATCTACAATACATCCCCTACAGTATATATCAACCCAGCTCTAGTTACAGCCATCTACAATACATCCCCTACAGTATATATCAACCAGCTCTAGTTACAGCCATCTACAATACATCCCCTACAGTATATATCAACCCAGCTCTAGTTACAGCCATCTACAATACATCCCCTACAGTATATATCAACCAGCTCTAATTACAGCCATCTACAATACATCCCCTACAGTATATATCAACCCTGCTCTAGTTACAGCCATCTACAATACATCCCCTACAGTATATATCAACCAGCTCTAGTTACAGCCATCTACAATACATCCCCTACAGTATATATCAACCAGCTCTAGTTACAGCCATCTACAATACATCCCCTACAGTATATATCAACCAGCTCTAGTTACAGCCATCTACAATACATCCCCTACAGTATATATCAACCAGCTCTAGTTACAGCCATCTACAATACATCCTCATACAGTATATATCAACCCTGCTCTAGTTACAGCCATCTACAATACATCCCCTACAGTATATATCAACCCTGCTCTAGTTACAGCCATCTACAATACATCCCCTTACAGTATATATCAACCCTGCTCTAGTTACAGCCATCTACAATACATCCTCATACAGTATATATCAACCAGCTCTAGTTACAGCCATCTACAATACATCCCCTA
This sequence comes from Coregonus lavaretus, assembly GCF_964263955.1. Lineage (NCBI taxonomy): Eukaryota > Metazoa > Chordata > Actinopteri > Salmoniformes > Salmonidae > Coregonus > Coregonus lavaretus. The sequence continues at coordinate 195,900 of NW_028165087.1, forward strand.
CAGTATATATCAACCCAGCTCTAGTTACAGCCATCTACAATACATCCTCATACAGTATATATCAACCCTGCTCTAGTTACAGCCATCTACAATACATCCTCATACAGTATATATCAACCCAGCTCTAGTTACAGCCATCTACAATACATCCCCTACAGTATATATTAACCCTGCTCTAGTTACAGCCATCTACAATACATCCCCATACAGTATATATCAACCCTGCTCTAGTTACAGCCATCTACAATACATCCCCTACAGTATATATCAACCCAGCTCTAGTTACAGCCATCTACAATACATCCTCATACAGTATATATCAACCAGCTCTAGTTACAGCCATCTACAATACATCCCCTAAAGTATATATCAACCAGCTCTAGTTACAGCCATCTACAATACATCCCCTACAGTATATATCAACCCTGCTCTAGTTACAGCCATCTACAATACATCCCCTACAGTATATATCAACCAGCTCTAGTTACAGCCATCTACAATACATCCCCTACAGTATATATCAACCCAGCTCTAGTTACAGCCATCTACAATACATCCCCTACAGTATATATCAACCCTGCTCTAGTTACAGCCATCTACAATACATCCCCTACAGTATATATCAACCAGCTCTAGTTACAGCCATCTACAATACATCCCCTACAGTATATATCAACCCAGCTCTAGTTACAGCCATCTACAATACATCCCCTACAGTATATATCAACCCTGCTCTAGTTACAGCCATCTACAATACATCCCCTACAGTATATATCAACCAGCTCTAGTTACAGCCATCTACAATACATCCTCATACAGTATATATCAACCCTGCTCTAGTTACAGCCATCTACAATACATCCCCTACAGTATATATCAACCAGCTCTAGTTACAGCCATCTACAATACATCCCCTACAGTATATATCAACCAGCTCTAGTTACAGCCATCTACAATACATCCTCATACAGTATATATCAATCCTGCTGTAGTTACAGCCATCTACAATACATCCCCTACAGTATATATCAACCCTGCTCTAGTTACAGCCATCTACAATACATCCCCTACAGTATATATCAACCAGCTCTAGTTACAGCCATCTACAATACATCCCCTACAGTATATATCAACCAGCTCTAGTTACAGCCATCTACAATACATCCCCATACAGTATATATCAACCAGCTCTAGTTACAGCCATCTACAATACATCCCCTACAGTATATATCAACCAACTCTAGTTACAGCCATCTACAATACATCCCCTACAGTATATATCAACCAGCTCTAGTTACAGCCATCTACAATACATCCCCTACAGTATATATCAACCAGCTCTAGTTACAGCCATCTACAATACATCCCCTACAGTATATATCAACCCTGCTCTAGTTACAGCCATCTACAATACATCCCCTACAGTATATATCAACCCAGCTCTAGTTACAGCCATCTACAATACATCCCCTACAGTATATATCAACCAGCTCTAGATACAGCCATCTACAATACATCCCCATGCAGTATATATCAACCAGCTCTAGTTACAGCCATCTACAATACATCCCCTACAGTATATATCAACCCTGCTCTAGTTACAGCCATCTACAATACATCCTCATACAGTATAAATACATACCGGTATGTTCAAAAAAACGTGATGATTTGTCCATCATCATTTCAGCCTGTCACATGGTGTCCTTGGGGAGGGTATACCTGCAGTCAGAGATCTCCACAAGCTGGAGTTTGAGTGAGTATCGTTATTAAACCCAATCCCCAATCACTAGGTAATAAAACTCAATAAACTTTTCACTTGATTTAACACTAGCTAATAAGTCAATAAACGTTGATTTGACTAGGTAATAAGTCAAACTTTGATTTGATTTTATAGTCCCCCCTGTAGCTCAGTTGGTAGAGCATGACACTAGCTAATAAGTCAATAAACGTTGATTTGACTAGGTAATAAGTCAAACTTTGATTTGATTTTATAGTCCCCCCGTAGCTCAGTTGGTAGAGCATGGCGCTTGCAACGCCAGGGTTGTGGGTTCGTTTCCCGCGGGGGGGCAGTATGAAAAATGTATGCACTCACTTAACTGTAAGTCGCTCTGGATAAGAGCGTCTGCTAAACGACTAAAAAGTAAAAATGTAATTTGACTAGGTAATAACTCAAGAGTTACCCAGTGGTTTGTGTGTTTTCTGTGTGTAGGTTGGGTCCAGTGAATGGGCCCCTGGCTCTCCCTAAACTCCTGGAGCTGCTGCCGGCACTGCACAGTCTACAACATCTGGAGTAAGTACTGCACCCACTAATGGACGACGTGACAGCAGGACAACGGTGCGCCGTTTTGTTGTCTAGTTGATTATGGCGTTTGTCTAATCTCTCTGTCTCCCTCTCCTAGTCTGGAGAACAGTAAACTGGGGGACAGCGGAGCGGAGGGGCTGGCTGAAGCAGTGTCGTCTCTCTCCTCTCTGCAGATTATCAAGTAAGAACCTCACACGGAGCTCTCTACTTCCTAGATCAGGGGTCTCCCAACCTGTCGATCACAGAGCTCTCTACTTCCTAGATCAGGGGTCTCCCAACCTGTCGATCACAGAGCTCTCTACTCCCTAGATCAGTGGTCTCCCAACCTGTCGATCACAGAGCTCTCTACTCCCTAGATCAGTGGTTACCAACCTGTCGATCACAGAGCTCTCTACTTCCTAGATCAGTGGTCTCCCAGCCTGTCGATCACAGAGCTCTCTACTCTTCCTAGATCAGCGGTCTCCCAACCTGTCGATCACAGAGCTCTCTACTTCCTAGATCAGAGGTCTCCCAACCTGTCGATCACAGAGCTCTCTACTCCCTAGATCAGTGGTCACCAACCTGTCGATCACAGAGCTCTCTACTCCCTAGATCAGTGGTTACCCAACCTGTCGATCACAGAGCTCTCTACTCCCTAGATCAGTGGTTACCCAACCTGTCGATCACAGAGCTCTCTACTCCCTAGATCAGTGGTTACCAACCTGTCGATCACAGAGCTCTCTACTTCCTAGATCAGCGGTCTCCCAACCTGTCGATCACAGAGCTCTCTACTCCCTAGATCAGCGGTCTCCCAACCTGTCGATCACAGAGCTCTCTACTCCCTAGATCAGTGGTCTCCCAACCTGTCGATCACAGAGCTCTCTACTCCCTAGATCAGCGGTCTCCCAACCTGTCGATCACAGAGCTCTCTACTCCCTAGATCAGGGGTCACCCAACCTGTCGATCACAGAGCTCTCTACTCCCTAGATCAGTGGTTACCAACCTGTCGATCACAGAGCTCTCTACTTCCTAGATCAGCGGTCTCCCAACCTGTCGATCACAGAGCTCTCTACTCCCTAGATCAGTGGTCTCCCAACCTGTCGATCACAGAGCTCTCTACTTCCTAGATCAGCGGTCACCCAACCTGTCGATCACAGAGCTCTCTACTCCCTAGGTCAGTGGTCTCCCAACCTGTCGATCACAGAGCTCTCTACTCCCTAGATCAGTGGTTACCAACCTGTCGATCACAGAGCTCTCTACTCCCTAGATCAGTGGTCACCAACCTGTCGATCACAGAGCTCTCTACTTCCTAGATCAGCGGTCTCCCAACCGGTCAGATGACAGAGCTCTCTACTCCCTAGATCAGCGGTCACCAACCGGTCAGATCACCGTGTCTGCAGTTTCCTTGAGTCATAGACTGTAAAAAAAAGAAGCCTCGAACGCACAGCAGAGTTGATAGTGTGACATTTTAAAACTTTTAAAACCACGACTAGAGCGAGACTCAACGAATACAGCACTGTGTCAACACTTTGTTCAACACCTTTATAAGACAAAAAAAAATACACTTTCTCCCTACTTCCACTCACGCTACAACCAGCACTGCAGCCGTAATGAATGAGTACAGCAACGTGTTCCGATAAGCTTGCGTTGTTATTATTAGTGGCTTGGGTCTTTTAATATCGAGGAATATTTCACTTTCTCTGGTCATAAGGAGTAACAGCATGAATTGATGCATGAGGCAGAAATGAATGCAGTGTGACTTGAGTTTCGCCATCAGCTGGAAGACTGTGTCCCCTTTTCTCAGCGGAGGGAGGGAGAGAGGAGGGACGGTGAATCATGTGAGAGTCAGCCTCACCGCTGCTCCCTCCCCTCAGACTGACCATCAGATACAGGTCATCAGTCAGCCTCACCACTGCTCCCTCCCTCCCTCCCCTCAGACTGACCATCAGATGCAGGTCATCAGTCAGCCTCACCGCTGCTCCCTCCCTCCCCTCAGACTGACCATCAGATGCAGGCCATCAGTCAGCCTCACCACTGCTCCCTCCCTCCCCTCAGACTGACCATCAGATGCAGGCCATCAGTCAGCCTCACCACTGCTCTCTCCCTCCCCTCAGACTGACCATCAGATGCAGGCCATCAGTCAGCCTCACCACTGCTCTCTCCCTCCCCTCAGACTGACCATTAGATGCAGGTCATCAGTCAGCCTCACCGCTGCTCCCTCCCTCCCTCCCTCCCTCCCTCCCCTCAGACTGACCATCAGATACAGGCCATCAGTCAGCCTCACCGCTGCTCCCTCCCTCCCCTCAGACTGACCATCAGATGCAGGCCATCAGTCAGCCTCACCGCTGCTCCCTCCCTCCCCTCAGACTGACCATCAGATGCAGGCCATCAGTCAGCCTCACCGCTGCTCCCTCCCTCCCCTCAGACTGACCATCAGATGCAGGTCATCAGTCAGCCTCACCACTGCTCCCTCCCTCCCTCCCCTCAGACTGACCATCAGATGCAGGCCATCAGTCAGCCTCACCGCTGCTCCCTCTCTCCCCTCAGACTGACCATCAGGCCATCAGTCAGCCTCACCGCTGCTCTCTCCCCTCAGACTGACCATCAGGCCATCAGTCAGCCTCACCGCTGCTCCCTCCCTCCCCTCAGACTGACCATCAGATGCAGGCCATCAGTCAGCCTCACCGCTGCTCCCTCCCTCCCCTCAGACTGACCATCAGGTCATCAGTCAGCCTCACCGCTGCTCCCTCTCTCCCCTCAGACTGACCATCAGGCCATCAGTCAGCCTCACCGCTGCTCTCTCCCCTCAGACTGACCATCAGACCATCAGTCAGCCTCACCACTGCTCCCTCCCTCCCCTCAGACTGACCATCAGGCCATCAGTCAGCCTAACCGCTGCTCCCTCCCTCCCCTCAGACTGACCATCAGACCATCAGTCAGCCTCACCACTGCTCTCTCCCCTCAGACTGACCATCAGGCCATCAGTCAGCCTCACCACTGCTCTCTCCCTCCCCTCAGACTGACCATCAGATGCAGGCCATCAGTCAGCCTCACCACTGCTCCCTCCCTCCCCTCAGACTGACCATCAGTCCAGTAAAAAGAAACAGCAAATGATTCTGCTAACTCAGCTGTGCCTCCCTCACAAGTAATACAACAAATGATCTATTACCAGTGTCATCATATACCACATTTTGTTCTATACATTTCAAAATAGTCTGAGAAGATCAACATTGGCAAGGCAGTTCAATCGTAGCCGATATGCAGTGATAATGTTTTGGCCCTATAGCCTACTGCACTAACCTCATTGCTACAGAACGGTATTTAATTGGTTAATGTTGCATAGTCTTATGTTTTGTAATTCATTTTTATATTTTTTATATGAGCTGTAGATCTCTGCTTGCATTTTGACTCAGAAAAGGTTGGCGACCACTGCCCTAGATAATATCTATCAGCAAAAACATTCAGTCAGTTACTGTGCTTTTGAGAACAGTGTTTATGATCCCTCTCCTCCTCCCCTCCTCTCTCTTCTCCTCTCCTTCTCCTCCTCCCTCTCCTCCTCCCCTCCTCTCTCTTCTCCTCTCCTTCCCCTCCTCTCTCTTCTCCTCCCCTCCTCCCCTCCTCTCTCTCCTCCCCTCCTCTCTTCTCCTCTCCTTCTCCTCCTCTCTCTTCTCCTCCCCTCCTCTCTCTTCTCCTCCCCTCCTCTCTCTCCTCCTCCCCTCCTCCTCCTCTCTCTTCTCCTCTCCTCCCCTCCTCTCTCTTCTCCTCCCCTCCTCTCTCTTCTCCTCTCCTTCCTCCTCTCTCTTATCATCTCCTCCTCCTCCTCTCTCTTCTCCTCCTCCTCTCTCTCCTCCCCTCCTCTCTCTTCTCATCTCCTCCTCCTCCTCTCTCTTCTCCTCCTCCTCTCTCTCCTCCTCCTCCTCTCTTCTCCTCCTCCTCTCTCTCCTCCCCTCCTCTCTCTTCTCCTCTCCCCTCCTCTCTCTTCTCCTCCCCTCCTCCTCCCCTCTTCTCCTCCCCTCTCCTCGCTCAGTCTGTCTCAGAACTGTATAGGAGACCATGGACTAGAGAGACTGGCTCCTGCCCTGTCTACCCTCCCCTCACTGCACTGTCTCAGGTATACACACACACACACACACACACACACACACACACACACACACACACACACACACCCCCTGTCTGTTGTCCAGTCTGTAATCTGATGGTCTAATCCTGTCTATTGTCCAGTCTGTAATCTGATGGTCTAATCCTGTCTATTGTCCAGTCTGTAATCTGACGGTCTAATCCTGTCTGTTGTCCAGTCTGTAATCTGATGGTCTAATCCTGTCTATTGTCCAGTCTGTAATCTGATGGTCTAATCCTGTCCAGTCTGTAATCTGATGGTCTAATCCTGTCTATTGTCCAGTCTGTAATCTGATGGTCTAATCCTGTCTATTGTCCAGTCTGTAATCTGATGGTCTAATCCTGTCTATTGTCCAGTCTGTAATCTGATGGTCTAATCCTGTCTATTGTCCAGTCTGTAATCTGATGGTCTAATCCTGTCTATTGTCCAGTCTGTAATCTGATGGTCTAATCCTGTCTATTGTCCAGTCTGTAATCTGATGGTCTAATCCTGTCTATTGTCCAGTCTGTAATCTGATGGTCTAATCCTGTCTATTGTCCAGTCTGTAATCTGATGGTCTAATCCTGTCTATTGTCCAGTCTGTAATCTGATGGTCTAATCCTGTCTGTTGTCCAGTCTGTAATCTGATGGTCTAATCCTGTCCAGTCTGTAATCTGATGGTCTAATCCTGTCTGTTGTCCAGTCTGTAATCTGATGGTCTAATCCTGTCTATTGTCCAGTCTGTAATCTGATGGTCTAATCCTGTCTATTGTCCAGTCTGTAATCTGATGGTCTAATCCTGTCTATTGTCCAGTCTGTAATCTGATGGTCTAATCCTGTCCAGTCTGTAATCTGATGGTCTAATCCTGTCTGTTGTCCAGTCTGTAATCTGATGGTCTAATCCTGTCTATTGTCCAGTCTGTAATCTGATGGTCTAATCCTGTCTATTGTCCAGTCTGTAATCTGATGGTCTAATCCTGTCTATTGTCCAGTCTGTAATCTGATGGTCTAATCCTGTCTATTGTCCAGTCTGTAATCTGATGGTCTAATCCTGTCCAGTCTGTAATCTGATGGTCTAATCCTGTCTATTGTCCAGTCTGTAATCTGATGGTCTAATCCTGTCCAGTCTGTAATCTGATGGTCTAATCCTGTCTATTGTCCAGTCTGTAATCTGATGGTCTAATCCTGTCCAGTCTGTAATCTGATGGTCTAATCCTGTCTATTGTCCAGTCTGTAATCTGATGGTCTAATCCTGTCTATTGTCCAGTCTGTAATCTGATGGTCTAATCCTGTCTGTTGTCCAGTCTGTAATCTGATGGTCTAATCCTGTCTGTTGTCCAGTCTGTAATCTGATGGTCTAATCCTGTCTGTTGTCCAGTCTGTAATCTGATGGTCTAATCCTGTCTATTGTCCAGTCTGTAATCTGATGGTCTAATCCTGTCTATTGTCCAGTCTGTAATCTGATGGTCTAATCCTGTCTATTCTCCAGTCTGTAATCTGATGGTCTAATCCTGTCTATTGTCCAGTCTGTAATCTGATGGTCTAATCCTGTCTGTTGTCCAGTCTGTAATCTGATGGTCTAATCCTGTCTGTTGTCCAGTCTGTAATCTGATGGTCTAATCCTGTCTATTGTCCAGTCTGTAATCTGATGGTCTAATCCTGTCCAGTCTGTAATCTGATGGTCTAATCCTGTCTATTGTCCAGTCTGTAATCTGATGGTCTAATCCTGTCCAGTCTGTAATCTGATGGTCTAATCCTGTCTGTTGTCCAGTCTGTAATCTGATGGTCTAATCCTGTCTGTTGTCCAGTCTGTAATCTGATGGTCTAATCCTGTCCAGTCTGTAATCTGATGGTCTAATCCTGTCTCTTGTCCAGTCTGTAATCTGATGGTCTAATCCTGTCTGTTGTCCAGTCTGTAATCTGATGGTCTAATCCTGTCCAGTCTGTAATCTGATGGTCTAATCCTGTCTGTTGTCCAGTCTGTAATCTGATGGTCTAATCCTGTCCAGTCTGTAATCTGATGGTCTAATCCTGTCCAGTCTGTAATCTGATGGTCTAATCCTGTCTGTTGTCCAGTCTGTAATCTGATGGTCTAATCCTGTCCAGTCTGTAATCTGATGGTCTAATCCTGTCTGTTGTCCAGTCTGTAATCTGATGGTCTAATCCTGTCCAGTCTGTAATCTGATGGTCTAATCCTGTCTGTTGTCCAGTCTGTAATCTGATGGTCTAATCCTGTCCAGTCTGTAATCTGATGGTCTAATCCTGTCTGTTGTCCAGTCTGTAATCTGATGGTCTAATCCTGTCCAGTCTGTAATCTGATGGTCTAATCCTGTCTGTTGTCCAGTCTGTAATCTGATGGTCTAATCCTGTCCAGTCTGTAATCTGATGGTCTAATCCTGTCTGTTGTCCAGTCTGTAATCTGATGGTCTAATCCTGTCTGTTGTCCAGTCTGTAATCTGATGGTCTAATCCTGTCCAGTCTGTAATCTGATGGTCTAATCCTGTCTGTTGTCCAGTCTGTAATCTGATGGTCTAATCCTGTCCAGTCTGTAATCTGATGGTCTAATCCTGTCTGTTGTCCAGTCTGTAATCTGATGGTCTAATCCTGTCCAGTCTGTAATCTGATGGTCTAATCCTGTCTGTTGTCCAGTCTGTAATCTGATGGTCTAATCCTGTCTGTTGTCCAGTCTGTAATCTGATGGTCTAATCCTGTCCAGTCTGTAATCTGATGGTCTAATCCTGTCTGTTGTCCAGTCTGTAATCTGATGGTCTAATCCTGTCTGTTGTCCAGTCTGTAATCTGATGGTCTAATCCTGTCCAGTCTGTAATCTGATGGTCTAATCCTGTCTGTTGTCCAGTCTGTACAGTAATGTGATATCAGACGGGGGTGCTGACAGTCTGGCTGCTGTTTTACCTCAGATGACATCACTCAGCGACCTGGAGTAAGTCTGAAACCATTTTAAAAAAACAAAACATGACTTCGGTAATACAGTGTGTATGATACCGTGACTATGGGATCAGTAGCTGTGGTCAATACTCCTGTTCAGAACTACTATGGTCTGACTCAGTGTCGTCCCCCCCCCACCCCATGTTGTCTGCAGTGTAAAGTACAACAGGTTCACAGCCCTGGGAGCTCAGAGTCTGGCCTCCAGTCTGAGGGATTGTCTGTGGATCAAGAGTCTGGGGTAGGACCCTCATCTAATACAATCATATCATGATAACAGATAGGAATAACTCCATGGATCAGGAGTCTAATACAATCATATCATGATAACGTATAGGAGGAACTACATGGATCAGGAGTCTAATACAATCATATCATGATAACAGATAGGAATAACTCCATGGATCAGGAGTCTAATACAATCATATCATGATAACGTATAGGAGGAACTCCATGGATCAATAGTCTAATACAATCATATCATGATAACATATACAGTGGGGAGAACAAGTATTTGGATACACTGCCGATTTTGCAGGTTTTCCTACTTACAAAGCATGTAGAGGTCTGTCATTTTTTATCATAGGTACACTTCAACTGTGAGAGACGGAATCTAAAACAAAAATCCAGAAAATCACATTGTATGATTTTTAAGTAATTAATTTGCATTTTAAAACTCCAATAACTGTAGAATAGAAGAAAACATGAAAACATAGGGCTGGTTTCACAGTAAAACAACAAATCCCGTAATTTTACACTGTGTCTCAATCCCTGTCTCTCTCTCTCTCTCTCTCTCTCTCTCTCTCCTCTCTCTCTCTCTCTCTCTCTCTCTCTCTCTCTCTCTCTCTCTCTCTCTCTCTCTCTCTCTCTCTCTCTCTCTCTCTCTCTCTCTCTCTCTCTCTCTCTCTCCTCTCTCTCTCTCTCTCTCTCTCTCTCTTCTCTGTCTCTCTCTCTCTCTCTCTCTTCTCTGTCTCTCTCTCTCTCTCTCTCTCTCTCTCTCGCTCTCTCTCTCTCCCCCCCTCTCTCTCTCTCCCCCCCTCTCTCTCTCTCTCCCCCCTCTCTCTCTCTCTCTCCCCAACCCTCCCCTCTCCCTCTCTCCAGGATGTGGAACGCGTGTATTCCCTACGGGGTGTTAGAGAGACTGCAACAACAGGACCCACGGATTCAGCTGCTCTAGAACATTGTTCAAATGTTGTTTCTAACAGAACCCCAGAGGATACAGTCACTCCGAGAACATTTTTTTCTGAATAGGATTCTGATATACAACTGTTCTAGAACTGTGTCTTACCATCAAGGATAGGGAAACAAACCCACTCTAGAACACGGTCTATGGGGTTCAGCCAACTTTCCCTTGAAGCTGTTCTCAGGGTTTGCTAATGGTTATATGCACTGTTCTGCATAGAGATCCTATTAAACGACTAGAGGGGACATTGTCATAAACCCTCAAGGTTCCAGAAATTGGGGTGAAAATGGCAGCCATCTTGGTCAGGGAGAAATCCAAACCAGTCTAATTGGTATGAATGGCAGTAGAGGCAGAATCCTGATTTTTACTATGCAGGACAATAAAAAGTTAGACGTGATGTATCAGAAATTGTGTGATAGAATTATTGTCAACCTAAAATATTGTCATATAATTATAAATACAGTTTATACGGGGTTTATACACATTTGCTGTATAAATAACCTCTAGAATATATATAAACGGACCATAAATGTCTCAATTCTCAATTTAATTTTTCTTGGAAAGCTGTGAGTGCTATTATATGATAAAATATAAGTACTTGTTGCTTTTACAACTTGTCTTAGTCCTATCATTAACTGATTTCAGACAGGGTATGGCTGTGGATTTAATGCGTTGTTTAAATGGAATGTTGGCATATTGGCAGTTAATTTGACATATTAATGGAATCATTCCTCTGAAACTAACTGGCTAGCTAGCTAACAAACTTACAGTGCAGATAAATTCTTCAAATTCATTATTTTATACAATATCTTATCACAGCACTGGCAAACCATGGTTGAACAACTCCCTGACCAAAATGGCTGACCTTTATCCAATCATAAGAAGGTTGATGACCATTCTAGAATTCTCATTCAGTGCTGTTCTGTCTGTGTTCCCTGGACACCACTGTTCTGTCTGTGTTCCCTGGACACCACTGTTCTGTCTGTGTTCCCTGGACACCACTGTTCTGTCTGTGTTCCTGGACACCACTGTTCTGTCTGTGTTCCCTGGACACCACTGTTCTGTCTGTGTTCCTGGACACCACTGTTCTGTCTGTGTTCCGGGACACCACTGTTCTGTCTGTGTCCCTGGACACCACTGTTCTGTCTGTGTTCCCTGGACACCACTGTTCTCTCTGTGTTCCTGGACACCACTGTTCTGTCTGTGTTCCTGGACACCACTGTTCTGTCTGTGTTCCTGGACACCACTGTTCTGTCTGTGTTCCTGGACACCACTGTTCTGTCTGTGTTCCGGGACACCACTGTTCTGTCTGTGTTCCGGGACACCACTGTTCTGTCTGTGTTCCCTGGACACCACTGTTCTGTCTGTGTTCCTGGACACCACTGTTCTGTCTGTGTTCCTGGACACCACTGTTCTGTCTGTGTTCCTGGACACCACTGTTCTGTCTGTGTTCCTGGACACCACTGTTCTGTCTGTGTTCCTGGACACCACTGTTCTGTCTGTGTTCCTGGACACCACTGTTCTGTCTGTGTTCCTGGACACCACTGTATGTGTGTTATGGTACCTTAATGGTCTGCAGGGTACCTTTTTATTTGCACTGACATTTGAATGTATTTCAATGTATTTTTATACTAGTCTAACTTCATTCTGTGTGTCTGTGTCTGTGGAACATTTTTTGCACTGGATCATTATATTAAGTTTGCACTGAAAAATAAAAATGTTGAGATAGACAGAGGAGTTGGTTAAAGAACTGGACCCCCCCCCCCCCCCCCCCCCCCCCCAGACTACTCTACACAGTACCAGATATAGACAGAGGAGTTGGTTAAAGAACTGGACCCCCCCCCAGACTACTCTACACAGTACCAGATATAGACAGAGGAGTTGGTTAAAGAACTGGACCCCCCCCAGACTACTCTACACAGTACCAGATATAGACAGAGGAGTTGGTTAAAGAACTGGACCCCCCCCCAGACTACTCTACACAGTACCAGATATAGACAGAGGAGTTGGTTAAAGAACTGGACCCCCCCAGACTACTCTACACAGTACCAGATATAGACAGAGGAGTTGGTTAAAGAACTGGACCCCCCCCAGACTACTCTACACAGTACCAGATATAGACAGAGGAGTTGGTTAAAGAACTGGACCCCCCCCCCCCCCCAGACTACTCTACACAGTACCAGATATAGACAGAGGAGTTGGTTAAAGAACTGGACCCCCCCCCCAGACTACTCTACACAGTACCAGATATAGACAGATGAGTTGGTTAAAGAACTGGACCCCCCCCAGACTACTCTACACAGTACCAGATATAGACAGAGGAGTTGGTTAAAGAACTGGACCCCCCCCCAGACTACTCTACACAGTACCAGATATAGACAGAGGAGTTGGTTAAAGAACTGGACCCCCCCCCCCAGACTACTCTACACAGTACCAGATATAGACAGAGGAGTTGGTTAAAGAACTGGACCCCCCCCCAGTCTACTCTACACAGTACCAGATATAGACAGAGGAGTTGGTTAAAGAACTGGACCCCCCCCAGACTACTCTACACAGTACCAGATATAGACAGAGGAGTTGATTAAAGAACTGGACCCCCCCAGACTACTCTACACAGTACCAGATATAGACAGAGGAGTTGGTTAAAGAACTGGACCCCCCCCCCCAGACTACTCTACACAGTACCAGATATAGACAGAGGAGTTGGTTAAAGAACTGGACCCCCCCCCAGACTACTCTACACAGTACCAGATATAGACAGAGGAGTTGGTTAAAGAACTGGACCCCCCCCCCCAGACTACTCTACACAGTACCAGATATAGACAGAGGAGTTGGTTAAAGAACTGGACCCCCCCCCAGACTACTCTACACAGTACCAGATATAGACAGAGGAGTTGGTTAAAGAACTGGACCCCCCCCAGTCTACTCTACACAGTACCAGATATAGACAGAGGAGTTGGTTATAGAACTGGACCCCCCCCAGACTACTCTACACAGTACCAGATATAGACAGAGGAGTTGGTTAAAGAACTGGACCCCCCCAGACTACTCTACACAGTACCAGATATAGACAGAGGAGTTGGTTAAAGAACTGGACCCCCCCCCAGACTACTCTACACAGTACCAGATATAGACAGAGGAGTTGGTTAAAGAACTGGACCCCCCCCAGACTACTCTACACAGTACCAGATATAGACAGAGGAGTTGGTTAAAGAACTGGACCCCCCCCACCCCCCAGACTACTCTACACAGTACCAGATATAGACAGAGGAGTTGGTTAAAGAACTGGACCCCCCCCCCCAGACTACTCTACACAGTACCAGATATAGACAGAGGAGTTGGTTAAAGAACTGGACCCCCCCCCCCAGACTACTCTACACAGTACCAGATATAGACAGAGGAGTTGGTTAAAGAACTGGACCCCCCCCCCCAGACTACTCTACACAGTACCAGATATAGACAGAGGAGTTGGTTAAAGAACTGGACCCCCCCCCCCAGACTACTCTACACAGTACCAACGCAATGGTGATGTTTGTCAGATACATGTTAAATCAGGGTTATATCCGTCTGTGCTGTTGAAACGTACTTCCTTTATGTCAGGTTTCTGTTCCGTGTTTCTAGCTAAAAACAGCTTCATCAGGATGTCTGCAGACGGAGATGACAGAACTTACATTCTTACATTGAGTACAGATTACATTCCTCTCTGGCCTATCAGAGATCACCCTGCCTAGACCATGTATCATAGGGGGGAGTTTGTTTTTGCGTCACTAATTTCTGATGGCCTTTTCCTTTTAGCATGTGTGAGAAATGCTGCTCCCTGGAGAAATGATCAAAGCCATTCATGATACACACGTTTCAGATACATTGGTCTCACCCACATACATCTCATATATTATCTGTGTTTAGGAAAGTGGCTATAACAGTGTATTTTCACATCATATACAGTGTAAGATTGCAAATCCTGGGAGACTACAGAGCCAAAATGAAATTTAAAACAAAAAATACGGTTCTGTAGAATATATTTTTTAGAGAACGTTTACTTGACATTTTCAACATGTATTTGGCACAGATTGTATCAGAAAGCCCTTTAGGAAAGTGTACGGAGAGCGGAGTGGGCCTTCCATGACGTCAGCACTAGAGAGGCAGTTAGATCTAAACGCAGCAACACCTGTGATAGCAAACATCTTCAGGTGGAACTCCTCTCGTGGCCATATGCTCCCCCCCCCCTCCCCCCTTACGAAACGGGTCCATCAGCTAAAAACACAGTGGGGAGCCATGTTTCATCGATTCGTCCGGAAACATCCGGACAGAGAGAACTGCAGAGTGTTTTTACTATTGACGCACACATGTGCAGTTGGTCTTTCCTCTTGGGATCATCTTCGACCCAGTCAGAAGATGTATATATAGCCTCATATAGTACTGTATATATAGCCTCATATAGTACTGTATATATAGTCTCATATAGTACTGTATATATAGCCTCATATAGTACTGTATATATAGCCTCATATAGTACTGTATATATAGCCTCATATAGTACTGTATATATAGTCTCATATAGTACTGTATATATAGCCTCATATAGTACTGTATATATAGCCTCATATAGTACTGTATATATAGCCTCATATAGTACTTTATATATAGCCTCATATAGTACTTTATATATAGCCTCATATAGTACTGTATATATAGCCTCATATAGTACTGTATATATAGCCTCATATAGTACTGTATATATAGCCTCATATAGTACTGTATATATAGCCTCATATAGTACTGTATATATAGCCTCATATTGTGTATATATAGCCTCATATAGTACTGTATATATAGCCTCATATAGTACTGTATATATAGCCTCATATAGTACTGTATATATAGCCTCATATAGTACTGTGTATATAGCCTCATATAGTACTGTATATATAGCCTCATATAGTACTGTATATATAGCCTCATATAGTACTGTATATATAGCCTCATATAGTACTGTATATATAGCCTCATATAGTACTGTATATATAGCCTCATATAGTACTGTATATATAGCCTCATATAGTACTTTATATATAGCCTCATATAGTGTATATATAGCCTCATATAGTACTGTATATATAGCCTCATATAGTACTATATATATAGCCTCATATAGTACTGTATATATAGCCTCATATAGTACTGTATATATAGCCTCATATAGTACTGTATATATAGTCTCATATATTACTGTATATATAGCCTCATATAGTACTGTATATATAGCCTCATATAGAGTATATATAGCCTCATATAGTATTGTGTATATAGCCTCATATAGTACTGTATATATAGTCTCATATATTACTGTATATATAGCCTCATATAGTACTGTATATATAGCCTCATATAGTACTGTATATATAGCCTCATATAGTACTGTATATATAGCCTCATATAGTACTGTATATATAGCCTCATATAGTACTGTATATATAGCCTCATATAGTACTGTATATATAGCCTCATATAGTACTGTATATATAGCCTCATATAGTACTGTATATATAGCCTCATATAGTACTGTATATATAGCCTCATATTGTGTATATATAGCCTCATATAGTACTGTATATATAGCCTCATATAGTACTGTATATATAGCCTCATATAGTACTGTATATATAGCCTCATATAGTACTGTGTATATAGCCTCATATAGTACTGTATATATAGCCTCATATAGTACTGTATATATAGCCTCATATAGTACTGTATATATAGCCTCATATAGTACTGTATATATAGCCTCATATAGAGTATATATAGCCTCATATAGTATTGTGTATATAGCCTCATATAGTACTGTATATATAGTCTCATATATTACTGTATATATAGTCTCATATAGTACTGTATATATAGCCTCATATAGAGTATATATAGCCTCATATAGTATTGTGTATATAGCCTCATATAGTACTGTATATATAGTCTCATATAGTGTATATATAGCCTCATATAGTACTGTATATATAGCCTCATATAGAGTATATATAGCCTCATATAGTATTGTGTATATAGCCTCATATAGTACTGTATATATAGCCTCATATAGTACTGTATATATATCCTCATATAGTACTGTATATATAGCCTCATATAGTGTATATATAGCCTCATATAGTACTGTATATATAGCCTCATATAGTACTGTATATATAGCCTCATATAGTACTGTATATATAGCCTCATATAGTGTATATATAGCCTCATATAGTACTTTATATATAGCCTCATATAGTACTTTATATATAGCCTCATATAGTGTATATATAGCCTCATATAGTACTGTATATATAGCCTCATATAGTACTGTATACATAGCCTCCTATAGTGTATATATAGCCTCATATAGTGTATATATAGCCTCATATAGTACTTTATATATAGCCTCATATAGTACTTTATATATAGCCTCATATAGTACTGTATATATAGCCTCATATAGTGTATATATAGTCTCATATAGTACTTTACATATAGCACTGTATATATAGCCTCATATAGTACTGTATATATAGCCTCATATAGTGTATATGTAGTCTCATATAGTACTGTATATATAGCCTCATATAGTGTATATATAGCCTCATATAGTGTATATATAGCCTCATATAGTACTATATATAGCCTCATATAGTACTGTATATATAGCCTCATATAGTACTGTATATATAGCCTCATATAGTACTGTATATATAGCCTCATATAGTACTGTATATATAGCCTCATATAGTACTGTATATATAGCCTCATATAGTACTTTATATATAGCCTCATATAGTGTATATATAGCCTCATATAGTGTATATATAGCCTCATATACTATATATATAGCCTCATATAGTACTGTATATATAGCCTCATTTAGTACTGTATATATAGCCTCATTTAGTACTGTATATATAGCCTCATATAGTACTGTATATATAGCCTCATAGTACTGTATACATAGCCTCATATAGTGTATATATAGCCTCATATAGTGTATATATAGCCTCATATAGTGTATATATAGTCTCATATAGTACTGTATATATAGCCTCATATAGTACTGTATATATAGTCTCATATAGTACTGTATATATAGTCTCATATAGTACTGTATATATAATCTCATATAGTACTGTATATATAGCCTCATATAGTACTGTATATATAGCCTCATATAGTGTATATATAGCCTCATATAGTACTGTATATATAGCCTCATATAGTACTGTATATATAGTATCATATAGTACTGTATATATAGCCTCATATAGTACTGTATATATAGTCTCATATAGTACTGTATATATAGTCTCATATAGTACTGTATATATAGTCTCATATAATACTGTATATATAGCCTCATATAGTACTGTATATATAGCCTCATATAGTACTGTATATATAGTCTCATATAATACTGTATATATAGCCTCATATAGTACTGTATATATAGCCTCATATAGTACTGTATATATAGCCTCATATAGTACTGTATATATAGCCTCATATAGTACTGTATATATAGCCTCATATAGTACTGTATATATAGCCTCATATAGTACTGTATATATAGCCTCATATAGTACTGTATATATAGCCTCATATAGTACTGTATATATAGTCTCATATAGTACTGTATATATAGCCTCATATAGTACTGTATATATAGCCTCATATAGTACTGTATCTGTGTAAAAACAGTTCCCACTGCCATAGAGAGCACACAGGCCAATCTAAAAGACCTTAAATATGTTTAAGAAAGAGAGAAGATGATGTTGGTGCTGGGAATAAGGCATACGTCCCGGTAACAGAACTTCACGTCTGGACAGAGAGCTCTATTTGCAGAGGAAAATATGTCATTATCCCCCCATGTTCCATCCAAAGCTGATGAAGGGGAGTGCCCAGTCTCAAACAGCCTTGACAAGGTCTCTGTGGCTTTGGCCCCAACATCCCTGGGGGTTGAAGTGATCGTGGTTGTGGACATCGGACCGGATACACCGGGGAAAGATGTGGGTCCTCGCTTCCTAGAACAAACATTTCATTGTCTTCAGCTAAATCAAAGTTAGAGAATGATTAACCACAATGGGCAGGCTTGTATATGTCAATAAACCATTCACACCATTCTCCTCAGCCTCCCCCTTTCTGGTGACACAGCGTATCAGAGTGATTCTCATTTTGGATGGACAGCAAGTGTTTTTTTTATGTTCCCTTGTCGTCTGCAGTGGGGGGGGGGGGGGGGGGCACCTGTAATCAGGCACCTGTAATCAGCCTAAACACGAGGTGTATTGTATTTATTATCAGTCTGCATACCTTACATTTGCTCTGTCCCGCTGACGAAAATATCATTTTACTCACTTCAATCATTACCTTGAAAATCAGAGCAACTTAAACAATTTTATAGAAATGATTAGCTAATAAATATTTGAGAGATTCAGGAATAAATAAGCGTATGCTTTTACCTGATAATAGACTACTAATGATACTATAAAGAACTTTAAAAGCCGAGCTAGTAACGCTAAGTAGCCTAGGTTAACTCAGCCGACCTTCCATTGAGGGAATTCAGCAGAGAGACTCAGATACATTTTTACAACTCATTGAAACCCTGAAAATAAACAGTATGGAAATGTATGCACTCACTAACTGTAAGTCGCTCTGGATAAGAACGTCTGCTAAATGACGTAAATGAATAACGGGGCGTGGTTTTGTGCTTAACTGCGTTGGGAAAAAGAAAGATGCGGGAGACTGGACTCTATTAAATCCGTATTGCGGAAAAAAAATCAGCATTACAGCCTGATTGAAATTTAAAAGGCAATGTTCCCGCGTTAGCGGAAACTGCATTCACGGTAAACGCTGCATATGTTGGCTCGAATCGAGAATTTCCTTTCAATATCCATCTCGCAATCTGTAACGCTTCAGGCATACAGATTTGAATAGAGCCCTTTCTTTCTTTTCATCCAGTTCACTCTTCGTTAGTCAGCACCTCTGCAAACATTTGTGCGTCAGCGCATGCTTTTGACTTCTTCTACCGTCCTGATGTGACTCCCTTTAGCCAACAGGACTCCAGTCCGGCCATAGACAGGTGTTACATTGCCCCCTAGTGGATCAAAGCAGCCAGTGCAACACATTCCGAATATTACGGAATAACAGGGCCTTTCAAAATGAGAATCACATTTCACGTGTACACATACCTTGCAGATGTTATCGCAGGTGCAGCAAAATGCTTATGTATCTAGCTCAAACAGTGCAGGGTCTTGATCTTCTAGATGGTAGCGGGGTGGACAGGCCGTGGCTCGGGTGGCTGAGGTCCTTGATGATCTTCTTGGCCAGGGTTACTCAAGTACTATTTGAGAACGTTCGGTCACACAAATTTCCTAGGTGGCAAAGGTCCGTATGGATAATATCATTTCATCGGCGTAGTAATAAACCCCCACATCGCAACCCCCATGCGACCCCAAACTGTTCACACCCCTCTCGTTGGCGGAGAGAAAATCTTGCCGTTTTAAAAGCAAATTTCCCGCAATTCTACACATTTTGCATGGGGAAGAATTTTCTTTGACGTTTTAAAGCTAATTTCCTGCAATTCTACACATTCTTCCATGTCTTGTGTGTGTTTATATGATGCCAGGGTTGAAGCCCAACTTCTTTTTTTGGGGGTGGGGGGCCCGCAGTCCGTATTGACCCCATTCTGGGTCCATATCCAGTCCGCAGTCCGCCAGTTGACAATGGGGGCTCTTGGCCATAGAATACAGGAGGCCTACAGCCGTAAAATACAACATTAATAGAATGCTGCCTACCTTGACTTGTCTCCATCTGGTGTTCATTCAAATGATTTAGAAAAAAGTTCACAGAAACCCATCTTCATCCACTCATCCATTGTTTATTAAATATGCATTGGAATATCAACCTTTGTGTGAACGCTTATAGCACGTCATAGCTCTTTATAACACGTCATAGCTCCTTATAACACGTCCTAGCTTCTTATAACACGTCACAGCTTAGAACACAGATCTTTATAACACGTCATAGCTCCTTATAACACATCATAGCTTCTTATAACACACTGTGCAGGTCCTTCTCTGTGAGGGGGGAGTGTTGGGGGAGAGAGGGGTCAAGGCTGGTGCTGGGGTGGATGTCTACCGAGGATGAAGAGGATGCTACCTGTCAGCTGACGTGTGCTAGGTGGACGTTCTGGTTTAAAATGGCTGCCGTGCGTTGGGTGGATGTCTAATGAGGATGCTACCTGTCAGCTGACGTGTGCTGGTGGACGTTCTGGTTTAAAATGGCTGCCGTGCGTTGGGTGGATGTCTAACGAGGATGCTACCTGTCAGCTGACGTGTGCTGGTGGACGTTCTGGTTTAAAATGGCTGCCGTGCGTTGGGTGCGCGTGGCATCAGAGCGTTCTATTGGCCATACAGTGCCCTGGGGGTCGTCCCCCCAGGTGGGTGTTACTGGTAGCTACGGGTGGTTGGGCTGAGCCTCCTGTCCCCCCTGGCCTCCATTATAACACAAAGCCTACTGAGCAGAGGGACAGCACTACATTATCAACCCACTCCATTCCAATCCCTTATGAACCCGTTATAGCATAGAGATCGATTGAACACTAGCGGTAAAGTCACCTTTGTTCACCAGATCCGTTCTGCCAAGCCCAGTGCTGGCTGGGAGCTGTTATCCTGGGGGAAGGAAGAGCTTAGCAGTGAAACAGCCCGGGGGTCTCCCTAGCAGCTGGTCTGTGGAGGGTTATTGATCAGAACCAAGCTGATACAGTATTATAGATAGGCAGACACCAGAGGCAACATGAACTGATCTTAAAGGACAGTTCTTGCCCTTTTTCCCACCCCTAACAGCTAAGGTTAGGCTCGGTGGATGGCAAGCTGATCCTAGATCACCCATGACAGTGGCCAAGATGAACACATCGGGTAAAGAAGGACAGGTGAAGGACCAGGACACGATCATGTCTTTTTAATACACAACAGACACTTCTCCAGTCCACACCTGAGGACTACACTACACAACAGGGTCGTTCAGCTAGCCAGCTTTAACTTTCAGAAACAAACCGGAAATAACCGCTGCTGTTCCGCTTGTTAAAACAGTCTTATTATTGGTAACATTCCCAGAAGTGTAGAAGAACCTGAAGCAGGATTGGTTGATGATTAGGGACTCCGGTCCTGTCCCTGCTGCGCACTGTCTATGGAGTTACAAATAAACATTTACTAAAAGAAATGCACTGGACATAATGCTGATCCTAGGTCAGTTCTCTAGACCCAGAGTTAATAAGCGCTACAATACTGTCCTGTACGGTTGACTGATCCTAGGTCAGTTCTCTAGAGCTTGTTGATTGGCCACAGTTAGACAGTCCTGCTTGTTGATTAGCCAGTTACAGTCCTGCTTGTTGATTAGCCAGTTAGACAGTCCTGCTTGTTGATTAGCCAGTTAGACAGTCCTGCTTGTTGATTAGCCAGTTAGACAGTCCTGCTTGTTGATTAGCCAGTTACAGTCCTGCTTGTTGATTAGCCAGTTAGACAGTCCTGCTTGTTGATTAGCCAGTTAGACAGTCCTGCTTGTTGATTAGCCAGTTACAGTCCTGCTTGTTGATTAGCCAGTTACAGTCCTGCTTGTTGATTAGCCAGTTACAGTCCTGCTTGTTGATTAGCCAGTTAGACCGTTCTGCTTGTTGATTATCCAGTTACAGTCCTGCTTGTTGATTAGCCAGTTACAGTCCTGCTTGTTGATTAGCCAGTTAGACCGTCCTGCTTGTTGATTAGCCAGTTAGACAGTCCTGCTTGTTGATTAGCCAGTTAGACAGTCCTGCTTGTTGATTAGCCAGTTAGACAGTACTGCTTGTTGATTAGCCAGTTAGACAGTCCTGCTTGTTGATTAGCCAGTTAGACCGTCCTGCTTGTTGATTAGCCAGTTAGACAGTACTGCTTGTTGATTAGCCAGCTAGCCAGTTCTGCTTGTTGATTAGCCAGTTACACAGTCCTGCTTGTTGATTAGCCAGTTACAGTCCTGCTTGTTGATTAGCCAGTTAGACAGTCCTGCTTGTTGATTAGCCAGTTAGACAGTACTGCTTGTTGATTAGCCAGCTAGCCAGTTCTGCTTGTTGATTAGCCAGTTACACAGTCCTGCTTGTTGATTAGCCAGTTACAGTCCTGCTTGTTGATTAGCCAGTTAGACAGTCCTGCTTGTTGATTAGCCAGTTAGACAGTCCTGCTTGTTGATTAGCCAGTTAGACCGTTCTGCTTGTTGATTATCCAGTTACAGTCCTGCTTGTTGATTAGCCAGTTACAGTCCTGCTTGTTGATTAGCCAGTTAGACAGTCCTGCTTGTTGATTAGCCAGTTAGACAGTCCTGCTTGTTGATTAGCCAGTTACAGTCCTGCTTGTTGATTAGCCAGTTAGACAGTCCTGCTTGTTGATTAGCCAGTTACAGTCCTGCTTGTTGATTAGCCAGTTAGACCGTCCTGCTTGTTGATTAGCCAGTTAGACCGTCCTGCTTGTTGATTAGCCAGTTAGACAGTCCTGCTTGTTGATTAGCCAGTTAGACAGTACTGCTTGTTGATTAGCCAGTTAGACAGTCCTGCTTGTTGATTAGCCAGTTAGACCGTCCTGCTTGTTGATTAGCCAGTTAGACAGTACTGCTTGTTGATTAGCCAGTTAGACAGTCCTGCTTGTTGATTAGCCAGTTAGACAGT
This sequence comes from Coregonus lavaretus, assembly GCF_964263955.1. Lineage (NCBI taxonomy): Eukaryota > Metazoa > Chordata > Actinopteri > Salmoniformes > Salmonidae > Coregonus > Coregonus lavaretus. The sequence goes on from NW_028165087.1 coordinate 219,133, forward strand.
CCTGCTTGTTGATTAGCCAGTTAGACAGTACTGCTTGTTGATTAGCCAGTTAGACAGTCCTGCTTGTTGATTAGCCAGTTAGACCGTCCTGCTTGTTGATTAGCCAGTTAGACAGTACTGCTTGTTGATTAGCCAGCTAGCCAGTTCTGCTTGTTGATTAGCCAGTTACACAGTCCTGCTTGTTGATTAGCCAGTTACAGTCCTGCTTGTTGATTAGCCAGTTAGACAGTCCTGCTTGTTGATTAGCCAGTTACAGTCCTGCTTGTTGATTAGCCAGTTACACAGTCCTGCTTGTTGATTAGCCAGTTACAGTCCTGCTTGTTGATTAGCCAGCTAGCCAGTTCTGCTTGTTGATTAGCCAGTTACACAGTCCTGCTTGTTGATTAGCCAGTTACAGTCCTGCTTGTTGATTAGCCAGTTAGACAGTCCTGCTTGTTGATTAGCCAGTTAGACAGTCCTGCTTGTTGATTAGCCAGTTAGACAGTTCTGCTTGTTGATTGGCCAGTTAAGACTGATCTGCTTGTTGATTGGCCACAGTCCATTTTGCTTGTCGATTAGCCACAGTTAGACAGTTCTGCTTGTCGATTAGTCTCTTCCGAGTCCCCAACAACCGGATGTTCTGGTTTTCAGGGGGAAATGGAAAGAGAGCGTGTGACGCTACTTCCGCTTTTGGACATTAACAAGGAGACACTCCATCTTAACTCCTCCTCCACATTTACTGGATTGGTTGAACAGTGCAGAAGAGAACCTCCCCCAACAGTTATTTTTTCTTCTAGTTAAGACCAGTATGTAGGGGATCTAGTTTCAGGCCTTTCTTTTACGCCTGCTACGTTAAAGGTTAGCCACAGTTAGACAGTTCTGCTTGATGATTCGCCACAGTCCGTTCTGCATGTTGATTGGACACAATTAGACAGTTCTGCTTGTTGATTGGCCACAGTTAGACAGTTTTGACAGGAAGCTGTACCTTCGCTATGAATTGTCTGGTCTGTCAGTTTTCCCGGTCTGTCAGTTTTCCCGGTCTGTCAGTTTTCCAGGTCTGTCAGTTTTCCCGGTCTTTCAGTTTTCCCCGTCTGTCAGTTTTCCCGGTCTTTCAGTTTTCCCCGTCTGTCAGTTTTCCCCGTCTGTCAGTTTTCCCGGTCTGTCAGTTTTCCCGGTCTGTCAGTTTTCCCGGGCTGTCAGTTTGTCCGGTCTGTCAGTTTTCCCGGTCTGTCAGTTTTCCCGGTCTGTCAGTTTTCCCGGTCTGTCAGTTTTCCCGGTCTGTCAGTTTTCCCGGTCTGTCAGTTTTCCCGGTCTGTCAGTTTGTCCGGTCTGTCAGTTTTCCAGGTCTGTCAGTTTGTCCGGTCTGTCAGTTTTCCAGGTCTGTCAGTGTTCCCGGTCTGTCTGTCTGTGCCCAGTGTTGATTCTGACTCTCTCCAGATATCTTGTCTTGAGCCGTGACAACCTGTGGAGAAGATAAGAGGCCACGTGTTAGAGATGGGCTGGAATAGCCAGCACTTACTATAGGACTGTATGCTAATGTATGAATGCACTTACTATAGGACTGTATGCTAATGTATGTATGTATGAATGCACTTACTATAGGACTGTATGCTAATGTATGAATGCACTTACTATAGGACTGTATGCTAATGTATGTATGGATGCACTTACTATAAGACTGTATGCTAATGAATGTATGGATGAATGCACTTACTATAAGACTGTATGCTAATGTATGTATGGATGAATGCACTTACTATAGGACTGTATGGTAATGTATGGATGAATGCACTTACTATAGGACTGTATGCTAATGTATGGATGAATGCACTTACTATAGGACTGTATGCTAATCCTCTACAACATAGATGATAGTCAGGGATGTTGCAGTGTGAACCTCTACAACATAGAGGATAGTCAGGGATGTTGCAGTGTGAACCTCTACAACATAGAGGTTAGTCAGGGATGTTGCAGTGTCGACCTCTACAACATAGAGGATAGTCAGGGATGTTGCAGTGTGAACCTCTACAACATAGAGGATAGTCAGGGATGTTGCAGTGTCAACCTCTACAACATAGAGGATAGTCGGGGATGTTGCAGTGTCAACCTCTACAACATAGAGGATAGTCAGGGATGTTGCAGTGTCAACCTCTACAACATAGAGGATAGTCGGGGATGTTGCAGTGTCAACCTCTACAACATAGAGGATAGTCAGGGATGTTGCAGTGTCAACCTCTACAACATAGAGGATAGTCAGGGATGTTGCAGTGTCAACCTCTACAACATAGAGGATAGTCAGGGATGTTGCAGTGTCAACCTCTACAACATAGAGGATAGTCAGGGATGTTGCAGTGTCAACCTCTACAACATAGAGGATAGTCAGGGATGTTGCAGTGTCAACCTCTACAACATAGAGGATAGTCAGGGATGTTGCAGTGTCAACCTCTACAACATAGAGGATAGTCAGGGATGTTGCAGTGTCAACCTCTACAACATAGAGGATAGTCAGGGATGTTGCAGTGTCAACCTCTACAACATAGAGGATAGTCAGGGATGTTGCAGTGTCAACCTCTACAACATAGAGGATAGTCAGGGATGTTGCAGTGTCAACCTCTACAACATAGAGGATAGTCAGGGATGTTGCAGTGTGAACCTCTACAACATAGAGGATAGTCAGGGATGTTGCAGTGTGAACCTCTACAACATAGAGGATAGTCAGGGATGTTGCAGTGTCAACCTCTACAACATAGAGGATAGTCAGGGATGTTGCAGTGTGAACCTCTACAACATAGAGGATAGTCAGGGATGTTGCAGTGTGAACCTCTACAACATAGAGGATAGTCAGGGATGTTGCAGTGTGAACTTATACAACATAGAGGATAGTCAGGGATGTTGCAGTGTGAACCTCTACAACATAGAGGATAGTCAGGGATGTTGCAGTGTGAACCTCTACAACATAGAGGATAGTCAGGGATGTTGCAGTGTGAACCTCTACAACATAGAGGATAGTCAGGGATGTTGCAGTGTGAACCTCTACAACATAGAGGATAGTCAGGGATGTTGCAGTGTCAACCTCTACAACATAGAGGATAGTCAGGGATGTTGCAGTGTGAACCTCTACAACATAGAGGATAGTCAGGGATGTTGCAGGGTTGAGGTGAGGGGCCCAACCCAATTCACCCACAACCCTGGCATCACTGCAGCAGCAAACTGTAATCATATCATCATTCTGTCCTTACTTTTTCTTCCTGCAGCCAATGTTGCTCCAAGCCAACACGAATCTACTCTTGGAGTTTCCAGTCTCAGTCTCTCCCCACATCATCATCATCACCACCACCACCACAGGCCGGTAGAAGTCCAGTTCGCCTCCCCGGGGGAGCAGGCCAGTGAAGCGGCGCATCTCTCGGGCCTCTCTAGCCTTGGGGGGGCCCCCAGCTCACTCCGGGTAACTGTCGAACACATCCTGTTCCGTGTCCGTGTCGTAAGGGACAGAGGCCGGGTCTGATAGCACCCCTAGGTCCACCAGCGCCTGGTCCATATCCTCCGGTAGAAACACTATCCCCACGTTCAGGACGATGTATTCCATCAGAAAGGCGTAGTAGAGGATCAAAACGTTAACAAAAAACAGGCCCAGGTGAAACATATAGGGAAGTTCGTTGAGGAGCGATCCCCGCCGAAATCTAGTCGAGCGTAAGTTGAGTGTGTTATAGAAAACTAAAACGGAAAAGTTTAGCTCAGCTAACTGTGTTGCTAAGGAGCAGATAAAGGAAAGGCAGCTTCACATCACAGCACTAGCAGTAACATGGACGGTGTATTTGGAGTGTCCATTTACGGCCGCGACTTCAGTGATTGAGTCACTGGCAGCTCCAGAAATAAACTTATTCGTCCTGAAATGCCAGCGTTGCAATATATTACAGCTATCTAGTTATAGACATTAGCTAGGAGGCACACAAAACAACCTATAAAAAAAACAACAACCTTCAGTTCGATACCGGTAGTTAATGTAAACAGTGTTAACTCGACGCATTCTTGATATTCGCTGAGGTGAGAAGAACTTTTGCGGTATCTGCAACATGCCAGCCCCCCTGCCCCTGGCTAGTTAACGGCTAAAAACAGTTGAACGTGGTTAGCTATTACCGGCCAACAACTATAGCGTCATTTTCTATTCTATTATACAGTAATATGTTCTATCGATGGAAATAAAGTCGATAATCAGACCTCCCCGTTGCATTTTCTCTAACTGCATCAAAACAGTCCGACACTATTGTCTAAAACAGTACAATACGTAAAATAGCCTAAGCATTTGATTGGTTTCACCACAAGCATACCGTCGTCTGAATGGATTTGATTGGTTCACCACAAGCATACCGTCGTCTGAATGGTCAACTGAGACACCGATCACATTGATCCCGCCTTTTCATTGGTGGGAGTTACGTTGCGTTTTACATCGATGGCTCCTCGCATTGGCATTTGATCGGCTGTGGTGTTTCCCCGTTGTAGGATGAAGACAAATCAACGTCACCTGAATTAAATCATCGTTGAACATTTACTGTCGTGTTTTTTTTGTTTTGGTCGTTTTTTTTTCTTTCTCCAAAAACTTTTAGGGGATTTGTAGTTTTTTTTGTAATTGGCGTTGAATGAAATTGTGCTATGGAATGTCAACGAAAAAACTACAAGTCCCAAACTCCCTGGAACTAAACCTGTTACGTAACGCATTATTCCTCGCTAGCTACTTCCGAATGCCCCTTCTCGCTTAGTTAGCGTAGAGCTATTTTGTTAGCTATATCTTGGACATCTGTACAGGATAGTGGGCGGTAATGGATTAATATAACCAGCAAAAAACTATCTGGCAGTAGCATCAGAAGCGTTTTAAGTGCAACTATGTTCGGTCGGTCACGGAGTTGGGTGGGAGGTCAGGGGAAAACAAAAAATATTCATTCCCTGGACCATCTCAAGTAAGTAGCTAGCATGATTGATAACTCCCTAAGGTTACCTGGGCTGGGGTGTATTCATTACGCCGCTTCTGTTGAAAAACGTTACTTAAGCGGAAGCAAAATTAACGTAATGGGGAGGGACCTACCTGAATTTGTCCAATTAAAATTCTCGTTTCCGTTGCAAAACGCAACTGTTTGGACTAATGAGTACACTGGCTGTGTACAACCCGTAGCTAGTTAGCCAGCTAACGCCAGAAAGCCTACTCGCTAGCATACCTAGCTAGTTAACAAGATAGCCAGCTAGCTAATCCAGTTAGCTATGCCTGATCTGGCAACTACTAGCTAGCTAGTACTGTAAACCAAAGACGTTAGCTACCTACTGTAGTTGCCTTGTCAGAACTGTATGAACAATGTCAGTCATATATGACAGCTACTAGCTAGCTAGCTAACGTTAGCTAGCTACTTGATGGGTGTCATTTGTTGATAACAGCTAGATCTACTAACGTTAGCTAGCTACTTGATGAGTGTCATTTGTTGATAACGGCTAGATCTACTAACGTTAGTTTATGAGCGCATACCATCCTGTCTATGTGTTGGTAGGCTAGTCATATTCCGTTTTTCCAGAGGGGGTGCGCCAGTTGAAATTGACAGTGTAGTATAGCAACTACACGTTTTACTGAAAAGCAACCTGTTTTCTAACATTATCCATTACCTCTCTCCCTTCCTTTCCTCCCTCCTCTCCCTCCTCCCTCCTCCTCTCCCTCCCTCCCTCCCTCCTCCTCTCCCTCCCTCCCTCCCTCCTCCTCTCCCTCCCTCCCTCCCTCCTCCTCTCCCTCCCTCCCTCCCACCCTCCCTCCCTCCTCCTCTCCCTCCCTCCCTCCCTCCTCCTCTCCCTCCCTCCCTCCCTCCTCCTCTCCCTCCCTCCCTCCCTCCTCCTCTCCCTCCCTTCCTCCTCTCCCTCCCTTCTCCTCTCTCCTCCCTCCTCCTCTCTCCTCCCTCCTCCTCTCCCTCCCTCCTCTCCCTCCCTCCTCTCTCCTCCCTCCTCCTCTCCCTTCCTCCTCTCCCTCCCTCCTCTCCCTCCCTCCTCTCTCCTCCCTCCTCCTCTCCCTCCCTCCTCTCCCTCCTCTCTCCTCTCCTCCCTCCTCCTCCCTCCTCCTCTCCCTCCCTCCTCTCTCCTCCTCCTCTCCTCCCTCCTCTCCCTCCCTCCTCTCTCCTCTCTCCTCCTCCCTCCTCCTCTCCCTCCCTCCTCTCTCCTCTCTCCTCCTCTCCCTCCCTCCTCTCCTCCCTCCTCTCTCCTCCTCCCTCCTCCTCTCCCTCCCTCCTCTCTCCTCTCTCCTCCTCTCCCTCCCTCCTCTCCCTCCCTCCTCTCCTCCCTCCTCCCTCCCTCCTCTCCCTCCCTCCTCTCCCTCCCTCCTCTCTCCTCCCTCCTCCTCTCCCTCCCTCCTCTCTCCTCCTCTCTCCTCCCTCCTCCCTCCCTCCTCTCCCTCCCTCCTCTCTCCTCCCTCCTCCTCTCCCTCCCTCCTCTCCCTCCCTCCTCTCTCCTCCCTCCTCCTCCCTCCTCCTCTCTCCTCCCTCCTCCTCTCCCTCCCTCCTCTCCCTCCCTCCTCTCTCCTCCTCTCTCCTCCCTCCTCCCTCCCTCCTCTCCCTCCCTCCTCTCTCCTCCCTCCTCCTCTCCCTCCCTCCTCTCTCCTCCTCTCTCCTCCCTCCTCCCTCCCTCCTCTCTCCTCCCTCCTCCTCTCCCTCCCTCCTCTCCCTCCCTCCTCTCTCCTCCCCTCCTCCTCCCTCCTCCTCCCTCCTCCTCTCTCCTCTCTTCTCCCTCCTCCTCTCTCCTCCCTCCTCCTCTCTCCTCTCTCCTCCCTCCGCCTCTCCCTCCCTCCGCTCTCCCTCCCTCCGCCTCTCCCTCCCTCCCTCCTCTCTCCTCCTCCCTCCTCCTCTCCCTCCCTCCTCTCTCCTCCTCCTCTCCTCCCTCCCTCCTCCTCTCTCCTCCTCTCCCTCTCTCCTCCCTCCTCCCTCCTCTCTCCTCCTCTCCCTCCCTCCTCTCTCCTCCTCCTCTCCTCCCTCCCTCCTCCTCTCCCTCCCTCCTCTCTCCTCCCTCCTCCTCTCCCTCCCTCCTCTCTTCTCCCTCCTCCTCTCTCCTCCCTCCCTCCCTCCTCTCTCCTCCCTCCTCCCCTCCCTCCCTCCTCTCTCCTCCCTCCTCCTCTCCCTCCCTCCTCTTCTCCTCTCTCCTCCCTCCTCCTCCCTCCTCTCTTCTCCCTCCTCCTCTCTCCTCCCTCCTCCCTCCTCCTCTCTCCTCCCTCCTCCTCTCCCTCCCTCCGCCTCTCCCTCCCTCCGCCTCTCCCTCCCTCCCTCCTCTCTCCTCCTCCCTCCTCCTCTCCCTCCCTCCTCTCTCCTCCTCCTCTCCTCCCTCCCTCCTCCTCTCTCCTCCTCTCCCTCTCTCCTCCCTCCTCCCTCCTCTCTCCTCCTCTCCCTCCCTCCTCTCTCCTCCTCCTCTCCTCCCTCCCTCCTCCTCTCCCTCCCTCCTCTCTCCTCCCTCCTCCTCTCCCTCCCTCCTCTCTTCTCCCTCCTCCTCTCTCCTCCCTCCCTCCCTCCTCTCTCCTCCCTCCTCCCCTCCCTCCCTCCTCTCTCCTCCCTCCTCCTCTCCCTCCCTCCTCTCTCCTCCCTCCTCCCTCTCCCTCCCTCCTCCTCTCTCCTCCTCTCCCTCCTCCTCCCTCCTCCTCTCCCTCCCTCCTCTCTCCTCCCTCCTCTCCCTCCCTCCCTCCTCTCCCTCCCTCCTCTCTCCTCTCTCCTCCTCTCCCTCCCTCCTCTCTCCTCCCTCCTCCTCTCTCCTCCTCTCCCTCCCTCCTCTCTCCTCCCTCTAGGTATATGTACCATGTCCTTACTAAGAACACGACAGTAACAGACAGCAACAGGAACTTGCTGGTTGAGACCATCCGCTCCATCACTGAGATACTCATCTGGGGGGACCAGAACGACAGCTCTGTCTTCGAGTAAGACTTTAACCATGACCCCTAACCCCTGACCCGGTCTCTAACCCGTCACTGGGGAGAGCAGGGGGGCGTATGTGTCAAGCGTATCAGAGTAGGAGTGTTGATCTAGAATCAGGCCCCCCCCCGTCACTGTAATTGTATTCATGGTGATCTAAAAGGCTGATCCTAAATCCTACTCAGAGAAAGTCGATACATACGGCTCCAGATCCTACTCAGAGAAAGTCGATACATACGGCTCCAGATCCTACTCAGAGACACTCGATACATACGGCTCCAGATCCTACTCAGAGACACTCGATACATACGGCTCCAGATCCTACTCAGAGACACTCGATACATACGGCTCCAGATCCTACTCAGAGACACTCGATACATACGGCTCCAGATCCTACTCAGAGACACTCGATACATACGGCTCCAGATCCTACTCAGAGACACTCGATACATACGGCTCCAGATCCTACTCAGAGACACTTGATAGGGCTCCCGAGTGGCGCAGCGGTCTAAGGCACTGCATCTCAGTGCTTGAGGCGTCACTACAGACCCCCTGGTTCGATTCCAGGCTGTATCGCAACCGGCCGTGAGTCCCATAGGGCGGCGCGCAATTGGCCCAGCGTCGTCCGGGTTTGGCCGGTGTAGGCCGTCATTGTAAATAAGAATTAGTTCTTAACTGACTTGCCTGGTTAAATAAAGGTAAAATAAAAATAAAAATAAATAAACATACGGCTCCAGATCCTACTCAGAGAAACTCGATACATACGGCTCCTGAATGACAGCTGTGTGTTTGAGGAAGGTCTTTAAACACCGTCTCCATCAACCATAATAGCCCTAGTATAACATGAATAGACCTAACCCTGTCTACTCTACTCCTCTCTATTGTACTATACTCTATTTTATTATATTCTACTCTATTGTAATGTACTCTGCTTAATTCTACTATATTCTACTCTCTTCCTCTCTATTGTATTCTATTCTACTCTACTCTACTCTACTCTATTCTACTCTACTCTACTCTACTCTACTCTACTCTACTCTACTCTATTCTATTCTATTCTACTCTACTCTACTCTACTCTACTCTACTCTACTCTACTCTATTCTATTCTATTCTATTCTACCCTACTCTATTCTATTCTACTCTACTCTACTCTACTCTATTCTACTCTCTTCCTCTCTATTGTACTCTATTCTACTCTATTCTACTCTATTATATTCTACTCTACTATATTCTACTCTCTTCCTCTCTATTGTACTCTATTGTACTCTATTCTACTCTATTCTACTCAACTATATTCTACTCTACTATATTCTATTCTACTCTACTCTATTCTACTCTACTCTACTCTATTCTATTCTACTCTATTCTATTCTACTATATTCTACTCTATTCCTCTCTATTGTACTCTACTCTATTCTACTCTATTCTACTCTGTTCTACTCTGTTCTATTGTATTCTACTCTGTTCTATTGTACTGTATTGTACTCTCCTCTACTCTGTTCTCAGCTTCTTCCTGGAGAAGAATATGTTTGCGTTCTTCCTGAATATCCTTCGTCAGAAGTCAGGTCGTTACGTCTGTGTCCAGCTGCTCCAGACCCTCAACATCCTGTTTGAAAACATCAGCCACGAGACGTCGCTCTGTGGGTACACACACACCATGCACACACACACACCACACCACACCATGCACACACACACACACACACACACACACCACACCATGCACACACACACACACACACACCACACCATGCACACACACACACCACACCATGCACACACACACACACACACCACACCATGCACACACACACACACACACCACACCATGCACACACACACACACACACACCACACCATGCACACACACACACACACACACCACACCATGCACACACACACACACCACACACACACACACACACACACGGCACCACACCATACACACACACACACACGGCACCACACCATGCACACACACACACACACACACACACACACACACACGGCACCACACCATACACACACACACACACGGCACCACACCATGCACACACACACACACACACACACGGCACCACACCATACACACACACACACACGGCACCACACCATACACACACACACACACACCGCACCACACCATGCACACACACACACACACACACACGGCACCACACCATACACACACACACACACGGCACCACACCATACACACACACACACACCGCACCACACCATGCACACACACACACACACACGGCACCACACCATACACACACACACACACACGGCACCACACCATACACACACACACACACGGCACCACACCATACACACACACACACACCGCACCACACCATGCACACACACACACAAACACCACACCATGCACATACACACACACACACACACCGCACCACACCATGCACACACACACACCACACACACACCGCACCACACCATGCACACACACACACGGCACCACACCATGCACATACACACACACACACACACCGCACCACACCATGCACACACACACACACACCGCACCACACCATGCACACACACACACACACACCGCACCACACCATGCACACACACACACAAACACACACACACTGGCCACCTGTGGTTTAGATGCCCCAGAGTTTCAATCAGTCTGAATAAGATATTTCTGTGGTATAACTGTTTCCCCCCTCATATCTCCTCCTCTAGATTACCTGCTGTCCAACAACCACGTCAACTCCATCATATAACTGTTTTCCCCCTCATCTCCCCTCCTCTAGATTACCTGCTGTCCAATAACCACGTCAACTCCATCATATAACTGTTTTCCCCCCTCATCTCTCCTCCTCTAGATTACCTGCTGTCCAACTCCATCATATAACTGTTTTCCCCCTCATCTCTCCTCCTATAGATTACCTACTGTCCAACAACCACGTCAACTCCGTCATATAACTGTTTTCCCCCCTCATCTCCCCTCCTCTAGATTACCTACTGTCCAACAACCACGTCAACTCCGTCATATAACTGTTTTCCCCCCTCATCTCCCCTCCTATAGATTACCTGCTGTCCAACTCCATCATATAACTGTTTTCCCCCTCATCTCTCCTCCTATAGATTACCTACTGTCCAACAACCACGTCAACTCCGTCATATAACTGTTTCCCCCCTCATCTCCCCTCCTCTAGATTACCTGCTGTCCAACAACCACGTCAACTCCATCATATAACTGTTTTCCCCCCTCATCTCCCCTCCTCTAGATTACCTGCTGTCCAACAACCACGTCAACTCCATCATATAACTGTTTTCCCCCTCATCTCCCCTCCTCTAGATTACCTGCTGTCCAACTCCATCATATAACTGTTTCCCCCCATCTCTCCTATAGATTACCTGCTGTCCAACAACCACGTCAACTCCATCATATAACTGTTTCCCCCCTCATCTCCCCTCCTCTAGATTACCTGCTGTCCAATAACCACGTCAACTCCATCATATAACTGTTTCCCCCCTCATCTCCCCTCCTCTAGATTACCTGCTGTCCAACAACCACGTCAACTCCATCATATAACTGTTTTCCCCCTCATCTCTCCTCCTCTAGATTACCTGCTGTCCAATAACCACGTCAACTCCATCATATAACTGTTTCCCCCCTCATCTCCCTTCCTCTAGATTACCTGCTGTCCAATAACCACGTCAACTCCATCATATAACTGTTTTCCCCCTCATCTCCCCTCCTCTAGATTACCTACTGTCCAACTCCATCATATAACTGTTTTCCCCCCTCATCTCCCCTCCTCTAGATTACCTGCTGTCCAACAACCACGTCAACTCCATCATATAACTGTTTCCCCCCTCATCTCCCCTCCTCTAGATTACCTGCTGTCCAATAACCACGTCAACTCCATCATATAACTGTTTTCCCCCTCATCTCCCCTCCTCTAGATTACCTGCTGTCCAACTCCATCATATAACTGTTTTCCCCCTCATCTCTCCTCCTCTAGATTACCTGCTGTCCAACTCCATCATATAACTGTTTCCCCCCTCATCTCCCCTCCTCTAGATTACCTGCTGTCCAACAACCACGTCAACTCCATCATATAACTGTTTTCCCCCTCATCTCCCCTCCTATAGATTACCTGCTGTCCAACAACCACGTCAACTCCATCATATAACTGTTTTCCCCCTCATCTCCCCTCCTCTAGATTACCTACTGTCCAACAACCACGTCAACTCCATCATATAACTGTTTTCCCCCTCATCTCCCCTCCTCTAGAATACCTACTGTCCAACAACCACGTCAACTCCATCATATAACTGTTTTCCCCCCTCATCTCCCCACCTCTAGATTACCTGCTGTCCAACAACCACGTCAACTCCATCATATAACTGTTTTCCCCCTCATCTCCCCTCCTCTATATTACCTGCTGTCCAACAACCACGTCAACTCCATCATATAACTGTTTTCCCCCCTCATCTCTCCTCCTCTAGATTACCTGCTGTCCAATAACCACGTCAACTCCATCATATAACTGTTTCCCCCTCATCTCCCCTCCTCTAGATTACCTGCTGTCCAATAACCACGTCAACTCCATCATATAACTGTTTTCCCCCTCATCTCTCCTCCTCTAGATTACCTGCTGTCCAACTCCATCATATAACTGTTTCCCCCTCATCTCCCCTCCTCTAGATTACCTGCTGTCCAATAACCACGTCAACTCCATCATATAACTGTTTTCCCCCTCATCTCCCCTCCTCTAGATTACCTGCTGTCCAACAACCACGTCAACTCCATCATATAACTGTTTCCCCCCCTCATCTCCCCTCCTCTAGATTACCTGCTGTCCAATAACCACGTCAACTCCATCATATAACTGTTTTCCCCCCTCATCTCTCCTCCTATAGATTACCTGCTGTCCAACTCCATCATATAACTGTTTTCCCCCTCATCTCCCCTCCTATAGATTACCTGCTGTCCAACAACCACGTCAACTCCATCATATAACTGTTTCCCCCTCATCTCCCCTCCTCTAGATTACCTGCTGTCCAACAACCACGTCAACTCCATCATATAACTGTTTTCCCCCTCATCTCCCCTCCTCTAGATTACCTGCTGTCCAATAACCACGTCAACTCCATCATATAACTGTTTTCCCCCTCATCTCTCCTCCTCTAGATTACCTGCTGTCCAATAACCACGTCAACTCCATCATATAACTGTTTCCCCCCTCATCTCTCCTCCTCTAGATTACCTACTGTCCAACTCCATCATATAACTGTTTTCCCCCTCATCTCCCCTCCTCTAGATTACCTGCTGTCCAACAACCACGTCAACTCCATCATATAACTGTTTTCTCCCCTCATCTCTCCTCCTCTAGATTACCTGCTGTCCAACAACCACGTCAACTCCATCATATAACTGTTTTCCCCCTCATCTCTCCTCCTCTAGATTACCTGCTGTCCAACAACCACGTCAACTCCATCATATAACTGTTTTCCCCCTCATCTCCCCTCCTCTAGATTACCTACTGTCCAATAACCACGTCAACTCCATCATATAACTGTTTCCCCCCTCATCTCCCCTCCTCTAGATTACCTGCTGTCCAATAACCACGTCAACTCCATCATATAACTGTTTTCCCCCTCATCTCCCCTCCTCTAGATTACCTACTGTCCAATAACCACGTCAACTCCATCATATAACTGTTTCCCCCCTCATCTCCCCTCCTCTAGATTACCTGCTGTCCAATAACCACGTCAACTCCATCATATAACTGTTTTCCCCCTCATCTCCCCTCCTATAGATTACCTGCTGTCCAATAACCACGTCAACTCCATCATATAACTGTTTTCCCCCTCATCTCCCCTCCTATAGATTACCTGCTGTCCAACTCCATCATATAACTGTTTTCCCCCTCATCTCCCCTCCTATAGATTACCTGCTGTCCAACTCCATCATATAACTGTTTCCCCCCCTCATCTCCCCTCCTCTAGATTACCTGCTGTCCAACTCCATCATATAACTGTTTTCCCCCTCATCTCCCCTCCTCTAGATTACCTGCTGTCCAATAACCACGTCAACTCCATCATATAACTGTTTTCCCCCTCATCTCTCCTCCTCTAGATTACCTGCTGTCCAACTCCATCATATAACTGTTTTCCCCCTCATCTCCCCTCCTCTAGATTACCTGCTGTCCAATAACCACGTCAACTCCATCATATAACTGTTTTCCCCCTCATCTCTCCTCCTCTAGATTACCTGCTGTCCAATAACCACGTCAACTCCATCATATAACTGTTTCCCCCCTCATCTCTCCTCCTCTAGATTACCTACTGTCCAACTCCATCATATAACTGTTTTCCCCCTCATCTCCCCTCCTCTAGATTACCTGCTGTCCAACAACCACGTCAACTCCATCATATAACTGTTTTCTCCCCTCATCTCTCCTCCTCTAGATTACCTGCTGTCCAACAACCACGTCAACTCCATCATATAACTGTTTTCCCCCTCATCTCTCCTCCTCTAGATTACCTGCTGTCCAACAACCACGTCAACTCCATCATATAACTGTTTTCCCCCTCATCTCCCCTCCTCTAGATTACCTACTGTCCAACTCCATCATATAACTGTTTTCCCCCTCATCTCCCCTCCTCTAGATTACCTGCTGTCCAACAACCACGTCAACTCCATCATATAACTGTTTTCTCCCCTCATCTCTCCTCCTCTAGATTACCTGCTGTCCAACAACCACGTCAACTCCATCATATAACTGTTTTCCCCCTCATCTCTCCTCCTCTAGATTACCTGCTGTCCAACAACCACGTCAACTCCATCATATAACTGTTTTCCCCCTCATCTCCCCTCCTCTAGATTACCTACTGTCCAACAACCACGTCAACTCCATCATATAACTGTTTTCCCCCCTCATCTCCCCTCCTCTAGATTACCTGCTGTCCAACAACCACGTCAACTCCATCATATAACTGTTTCCCCCCTCATCTCCCCTCCTCTAGATTACCTGCTGTCCAATAACCACGTCAACTCCATCATATAACTGTTTCCCCCCTCATCTCTCCTCCTATAGATTACCTGCTGTCCAACAACCACGTCAACTCCATCATATAACTGTTTTCCCCCTCATCTCCCCTCCTCTAGATTACCTGCTGTCCAACTCCATCATATAACTGTTTTCCCCCTCATCTCTCCTCCTCTAGATTACTTGCTATCCAACAACCACGTCAACTCCATCATCGTTCACAAGTTTGACTTCTCAGACGAGGAGATCATGGCGTACTATATCTCCTTCCTCAAGACCCTGTCACTCAAACTGAACAACCACACCGTACACTTCTTCTACAACGAGGTGAGGGGGGGGGGGGCTGAACAACCACACCAGTAAGCTGTGGTAGGTCGTGAGTCAGTCAGCTGTGGTAGGTAGTTAGTGAGTCAGTCAGTCAGCTGCGGTAGGTAGGTAGTGAGTCAGTCAGCTGTGGTAGGTAGGTAGTGAGTCAGTCAGCTGCGGTAGGTAGGTAGTGAGTCAGTCAGCTGTGGTAGGTAGGTAGTGAGTCAGTCAGCTGTGGTAGGTAGGTAGTGAGTCAGTCAGCTGTGGTAGGTAGTTAGTGAGTCAGTCAGTCAGCTGCGGTAGGTAGGTAGTGAGTCAGTCAGCTGTGGTAGGTAGGTAGTGAGTCAGTCAGCTGTGGTAGGTAGTGAGTCAGTCAGCTGTGGTAGGTAGTTAGTGAGTCAGTCAGCTGCGGTAGGTAGGTAGGTAGTGAGTCAGTCAGCTGTGGTAGGTAGGTATTTAGTGAGTCAGTCAGCTGCGGTAGGTAGGTAGTGAGTCAGTCAGCTGCGGTAGGTATGTAGTGAGTCAGTCAGCTGCGGTAGGTAGTTAGTGAGTCAGTCAGTCAGCTGCGGTAGGTAGTTAGTGAGTCAGTCAGTCAGCTGTGGTAGGTAGGTAGTGAGTCAGTCAGTCAGCTGTGGTAGGTAGGTAGTGAGTCAGTCAGTCAGCTGCGGTAGGTAGGTGGTGAGTCAGTCAGCTGCGGTAGGTAGGTAGGTAGTGAGTCAGTCAGCTGCGGTAGGTAGGTGGTGAGTCAGTCAGCTGTGGTAGGTAGGTAGTGAGTCAGTCAGCTGTGGTAGGTAGGTGGTGAGTCAGTCAGCTGCGGTAGGTAGGTAGTGAGTCAGTCAGCTGCGGTAGGTAGGTAGTGAGTCAGTCAGCTGCGGTAGGTAGGTAGTGAGTCAGTCAGCTGCGGTAGGTAGGTAGTGAGTCAGTCAGCTGTGGTAGGTAGTTAGTGAGTCAGTCAGCTGTGGTAGGTAGTTAGTGAGTCAGTCAGCTGCGGTAGGTAGTTAGTGAGTCAGTCAGTCAGCTGTGGTAGGTAGGTAGTGAGTCAGTCAGCTGTGGTAGGTAGTTAGTGAGTCAGTCAGCTGTGGTAGGTAGTTAGTGAGTCAGTCAGCTGTGGTAGGTAGTTAGTGAGTCAGTCAGCTGCGGTAGGTAGTTAGTGAGTCAGTCAGTCAGCTGTGGTAGGTAGTGAGTCAGTCAGTCAGCTGTGGTAGGTAGGTAGTGAGTCAGCCAGTCAGCTGTGGTAGGTAGGTAGTGAGTCAGTCAGTCAGCTGTGGTAGGTAGGTAGTGAGTCAGTCAGTCAGCTTTGGTAGGTAGGTAGTGAGTCAGTCAGCTGCGGTAGGTAGGTAGGTAGTGAGTCAGTCAGCTGTGGTAGGTAGGTAGTGAGTCAGTCAGCTGCGGTAGGTAGGTAGTGAGTCAGTCAGCTGCGGTAGGTAGGTAGTGAGTCAGTCAGCTGTGGTAGGTAGGTAGTGAGTCAGTCAGTCAGCTGTGGTAGGTAGGTAGTGAGTCAGTCAGTCAGCTGTGGTAGGTAGGTAGTGAGTCAGTCAGTCAGCTGTGGTAGGTAGGTAGTGAGTCAGTCAGTCAGCTGTGGTAGGTAGGTAGTGAGTCAGTCAGTCAGCTGTGGTAGGTAGGTAGTGAGTCAGTCAGCTGTGGTAGGTAGGTGTTGAGTCAGTCAGCTGCGGTAGGTAGGTGGTGAGTCAGTCAGCTGCGGTAGGTAGGTAGTGAGTCAGTCAGCTGTTGTAGGTAGGTAGTGAGTCAGTCAGTCAGCTGTGGTAGGTAGGTAGTGAGTCAGTCAGTCAGCTGTGGTAGGTAGGTAGTGAGTCAGTCAGCTGTGGTAGGTAGGTAGGTAGTGAGTCAGTCAGTCAGCTGTGGTAGGTAGGTAGTGAGTCAGTCAGTCAGCTGCGGTAGGTAGGTAGTGAGTCAGTCAGCTGTGGTAGGTAGGTAGTGAGCCAGTCAGTCAGCTGTGGTAGGTAGTGAGTCAGTCAGCTGCAGTAGGTAGGTAGTGAGTCAGTCAGCTGTGGTAGGTAGGTAGTGAGTCAGTCAGTCAGCTGTGGTAGGTAGGTAGTGAGCCAGTCAGTCAGCTGTGGTAGGTAGGTAGTGAGCCAGTCAGTCAGCTGTGGTAGGTAGGTAGTGAGCCAGTCAGTCAGCTGTGGTAGGTAGGTAGTGAGTCAGTCAGCTGTGGTAGGTAGGTAGTGAGTCAGTCAGTCAGCTGTGGTAGGTAGGTAGTGAGTCAGCTGTGGTAGGTAGGTAGTGAGTCAGTCAGCTGTGGTAGGTAGGTAGTGAGTCAGTCAGCTGTGGTAGGTAGGTAGTGAGTCAGTCAGTCAGCTGTGGTGGGTAGGTAGTGAGTCAGTCAGCTGTGGTAGGTAGGTAGTGAGTCAGTCAGTCAGCTGCGGTAGGTAGGTAGTGAGTCAGTCAGCTGTGGTAGGTAGGTAGTGAGTCAGTCAGCTGTGGTAGGTAGGTAGTGAGTCAGTCAGTCAGCTGCGGTAGGTAGGTAGTGAGTCAGTCAGCTGTGGTAGGTAGGTAGTGAGTCAGTCAGCTGTGGTAGGTAGGTAGTGAGTCAGTCAGTCAGCTGCGGTAGGTAGGTAGTGAGTCAGTCAGCTGCGGTAGGTAGGTAGTGAGTCAGTCAGCTGTGGTAGGTAGGTAGTGAGTCAGTCAGCTGTGGTAGGTAGGTGGTGAGTCAGTCAGCTGTGGTAGGTAGGTAGTGAGTCAGTCAGCTGTGGTAGGTAGGTAGTGAGTCAGTCAGCTGTGGTAGGTAGGTAGTGAGTCAGTCAGCTGTGGTAGGTAGGTAGTGAGTCAGTCAGCTGTGGTAGGTAGGTAGTGAGTCAGTCAGTCAGCTGCGGTAGGTAGGTAGTGAGTCAGTCAGCTGTGGTAGGTAGGTAGTGAGCCAGTCAGTCAGCTGTGGTAGGTAGGTAGTGAGCCAGTCAGCTGCAGTAGGTAGGTAGTGAGTCAGTCAGCTGTGGTAGGTAGGTAGTGAGTCAGTCAGCTGTGGTAGGTAGGTAGTGAGCCAGTCAGTCAGCTGTGGTAGGTAGGTAGTGAGCCAGTCAGTCAGCTGTGGTAGGTAGGTAGTGAGCCAGTCAGTCAGCTGTGGTAGGTAGGTAGTGAGCCAGTCAGCTGTGGTAGGTAGGTAGTGAGTCAGTCAGCTGTGGTAGGTAGGTAGTGAGTCAGTCAGTCAGCTGTGGTAGGTAGGTAGTGAGTCAGCTGTGGTAGGTAGGTAGTGAGTCAGTCAGCTGTGGTAGGTAGGTAGTGAGTCAGTCAGCTGTGGTAGGTAGGTAGTGAGTCAGTCAGTCAGCTGTGGTAGGTAGGTAGTGAGTCAGTCAGCTGTGGTAGGTAGGTAGTGAGTCAGTCAGTCAGCTGCGGTAGGTAGGTAGTGAGTCAGTCAGCTGTGGTTGGTAGGTAGTGAGTCAGTCAGCTGTGGTAGGTAGGTAGTGAGTCAGTCAGCTGTGGTAGGTAGGTGGTGAGTCAGTCAGCTGTGGTAGGTAGGTGGTGAGTCAGTCAGCTGTGGTAGGTAGGTGGTGAGTCAGTCAGCTGCGGTAGGTAGGTAGTGAGTCAGTCAGCTGTGGTAGGTAGGTGGTGAGTCAGTCAGCTGTGGTAGGTAGTGAGTCAGTCAGCTGTGGTAGGTAGTGAGTCAGTCAGCTGCGGTAGGTAGGTGGTGAGTCAGTCAGCTGCGGTAGGTAGGTGGTGAGTCAGTCAGCTGTGGTAGGTAGGTAGTGAGTCAGTCAGTCAGCTGTGGTAGGTAGGTAGTGAGTCAGTCAGTCAGCTGCGGTAGGTAGGTAGTGAGTCAGTCAGCTGTGGTAGGTAGGTAGTGAGTCAGTCAGCTGTGGTAGGTAGGTAGTGAGTCAGTCAGTCAGCTGTGGTAGGTAGGTAGTGAGTCAGCTGTGGTAGGTAGGTAGTGAGTCAGTCAGCTGTGGTAGGTAGGTAGTGAGTCAGTCAGCTGTGGTAGGTAGGTAGTGAGTCAGTCAGTCAGCTGTGGTAGGTAGGTAGTGAGTCAGTCAGCTGTGGTAGGTAGGTAGTGAGTCAGTCAGTCAGCTGCGGTAGGTAGGTAGTGAGTCAGTCAGTCAGCTGTGGTAGGTAGGTAGTGAGTCAGTCAGTCAGCTGTGGTAGGTAGGTAGTGAGCCAGTCAGTCAGCTGTGGTAGGTAGTGAGTCAGTCAGCTGCAGTAGGTAGGTAGTGAGTCAGTCAGCTGTGGTAGGTAGGTAGTGAGTCAGTCAGCTGTGGTAGGTAGGTAGTGAGCCAGTCAGTCAGCTGTGGTAGGTAGGTAGTGAGTCAGTCAGCTGTGGTAGGTAGGTAGTGAGTCAGTCAGCTGTGGTAGGTAGGTAGTGAGTCAGTCAGCTGTGGTAGGTAGGTAGTGAGTCAGTCAGTCAGCTGTGGTAGGTAGGTAGTGAGTCAGTCAGCTGTGGTAGGTAGGTAGTGAGTCAGTCAGTCAGCTGTGGTAGGTAGGTAGTGAGTCAGTCAGCTGTGGTAGGTAGGTAGTGAGTCAGTCAGCTGTGGTAGGTAGGTAGTGAGTCAGTCAGTCAGCTGTGGTAGGTAGGTAGTGAGTCAGTCAGCTGTGGTAGGTAGGTAGTGAGTCAGTCAGTCAGCTGCGGTAGGTAGGTAGTGAGTCAGTCAGCTGTGGTAGGTAGGTAGTGAGTCAGTCAGCTGTGGTAGGTAGGTAGTGAGTCATTTAGCTGTGGTAGGTAGGTAGTGAGTCAGTCAGTCAGCTGTGGTAGGTAGGTAGTGAGTCAGTCAGTCAGCTGTGGTAGGTAGTGAGTCAGTCAGCTGTGGTAGGTAGGTAGTGAGTCAGTCAGCTGTGGTAGGTAGGTAGTGAGTCAGTCAGTCAGCTGCGGTAGGTAGGTAGTGAGTCAGTCAGCTGTGGTAGGTAGGTAGTGAGTCAGTCAGTCAGCTGTGGTAGGTAGGTAGTGAGTCAGTCAGTCAGCTGCGGTAGGTAGGTAGTGAGTCAGTCAGCTGTGGTAGGTAGGTAGTGAGTCAGTCAGTCAGCTGCGGTAGGTAGGTAGTGAGTCAGTCAGCTGTGGTAGGTAGGTAGTGAGTCAGTCAGCTGCGGTAGGTAGGTAGTGAGTCAGCTGTGGTAGGTAGTGAGTCAGTCAGCTGTGGTAGGTAGGTAGTGAGTCAGTCAGCTGTGGTAGGTAGGTAGTGAGTCAGTCAGCTGCGGTAGGTAGGTGGTGAGTCAGTCAGCTGCGGTAGGTAGGTAGTGAGTCAGTCAGCTGTGGTAGGTAGGTAGTGAGTCAGTCAGCTGCGGTAGGTAGGTGGTGAGTCAGTCAGCTGCGGTAGGTAGGTGGTGAGTCAGTCAGCTGTGGTAGGTAGTGAGTCAGTCAGCTGTGGTAGGTAGTTAGTGAGTCAGTCAGCTGTGGTAGGTAGGTAGTGAGTCAGTCAGCTGCGGTAGGTAGTGAGTCAGCTGTGGTAGGTAGTGAGTCAGTCAGCTGCGGTAGGTAGGTAGTGAGTCAGTCAGCTGCGGTAGGTAGGTAGTGAGTCAGTCAGCTGCGGTAGGTAGTGAGTCAGCTGTGGTAGGTAGTGAGTCAGTCAGCTGCGGTAGGTAGTGAGTCAGCTGTGGTAGGTAGTGAGTCAGTCAGCTACGGTAGGTAGGTAGTGAGTCAGTCAGCTGCGGTAGGTAGTGAGTCAGCTGTGGTAGGTAGTGAGTCAGTCAGCTGCGGTAGGTAGGTAGTGAGTCAGTCAGCTGTGGTAGGTAGGTAGTGAGTCAGTCAGTCAGCTGCGGTAGGTAGGTAGTGAGTCAGTCAGCTGCGGTAGGTAGTGAGTCAGTCAGTCAGCTGTGGTAGGTAGTGAGTCAGTCAGCTGTGGTAGGTAGTGAGTCAGTCAGCTGCGGTAGGTAGGTAGTGAGTCAGTCAGTCAGCTGTGGTAGGTAGGTAGTGAGTCAGTCAGTCAGCTGCGGTAGGTAGGTAGTGAGTCAGTCAGCTGTGGTAGGTAGGTAGTGAGCCAGTCAGTCAGCTGTGGTAGGTAGTGAGTCAGTCAGCTGCAGTAGGTAGGTAGTGAGTCAGTCAGCTGTGGTAGGTAGGTAGTGAGTCAGTCAGCTGTGGTAGGTAGGTAGTGAGCCAGTCAGTCAGCTGTGGTAGGTAGGTAGTGAGCCAGTCAGTCAGCTGTGGTAGGTAGGTAGTGAGCCAGTCAGTCAGCTGTGGTAGGTAGGTAGTGAGTCAGTCAGCTGTGGTAGGTAGGTAGTGAGTCAGTCAGTCAGCTGTGGTAGGTAGGTAGTGAGTCAGCTGTGGTAGGTAGGTAGTGAGTCAGTCAGCTGTGGTAGGTAGGTAGTGAGTCAGTCAGCTGTGGTAGGTAGGTAGTGAGTCAGTCAGTCAGCTGTGGTAGGTAGGTAGTGAGTCAGTCAGCTGTGGTAGGTAGGTAGTGAGTCAGTCAGTCAGCTGCGGTAGGTAGGTAGTGAGTCAGTCAGCTGTGGTAGGTAGGTAGTGAGTCAGTCAGCTGTGGTAGGTAGGTAGTGAGTCAGTCAGCTGTGGTAGGTAGGTAGTGAGCCAGTCAGTCAGCTGTGGTAGGTAGGTAGTGAGCCAGTCAGTCAGCTGTGGTAGGTAGGTAGTGAGTCAGTCAGTCAGCTGCGGTAGGTAGGTAGTGAGTCAGTCAGCTGTGGTAGGTAGGTAGTGAGTCAGTCAGCTGTGGTAGGTAGGTAGTGAGTCAGTCAGTCAGCTGTGGTAGGTAGGTAGTGAGTCAGCTGTGGTAGGTAGGTAGTGAGTCAGTCAGCTGTGGTAGGTAGGTAGTGAGTCAGTCAGCTGTGGTAGGTAGGTAGTGAGTCAGTCAGTCAGCTGTGGTAGGTAGGTAGTGAGTCAGTCAGCTGTGGTAGGTAGGTAGTGAGTCAGTCAGTCAGCTGCGGTAGGTAGGTAGTGAGTCAGTCAGCTGTGGTTGGTAGGTAGTGAGTCAGTCAGCTGCGGTAGGTAGGTAGTGAGTCAGTCAGCTGTGGTAGGTAGGTAGTGAGTCAGTCAGCTGTGGTAGGTAGGTGGTGAGTCAGTCAGCTGTGGTAGGTAGGTAGTGAGTCAGTCAGCTGTGGTAGGTAGGTAGTGAGTCAGTCAGCTGTGGTAGGTAGGTAGTGAGTCAGTCAGCTGTGGTAGGTAGGTAGTGAGTCAGTCAGCTGTGGTAGGTAGGTAGTGAGTCAGTCAGTCAGCTGCGGTAGGTAGGTAGTGAGTCAGTCAGCTGTGGTAGGTAGGTAGTGAGCCAGTCAGTCAGCTGTGGTAGGTAGGTAGTGAGCCAGTCAGCTGCAGTAGGTAGGTAGTGAGTCAGTCAGCTGTGGTAGGTAGGTAGTGAGTCAGTCAGCTGTGGTAGGTAGGTAGTGAGCCAGTCAGTCAGCTGTGGTAGGTAGGTAGTGAGCCAGTCAGTCAGCTGTGGTAGGTAGGTAGTGAGCCAGTCAGTCAGCTGTGGTAGGTAGGTAGTGAGCCAGTCAGCTGTGGTAGGTAGGTAGTGAGTCAGTCAGCTGTGGTAGGTAGGTAGTGAGTCAGTCAGTCAGCTGTGGTAGGTAGGTAGTGAGTCAGCTGTGGTAGGTAGGTAGTGAGTCAGTCAGCTGTGGTAGGTAGGTAGTGAGTCAGTCAGCTGTGGTAGGTAGGTAGTGAGTCAGTCAGTCAGCTGTGGTAGGTAGGTAGTGAGTCAGTCAGCTGTGGTAGGTAGGTAGTGAGTCAGTCAGTCAGCTGCGGTAGGTAGGTAGTGAGTCAGTCAGCTGTGGTTGGTAGGTAGTGAGTCAGTCAGCTGTGGTAGGTAGGTAGTGAGTCAGTCAGCTGTGGTAGGTAGGTGGTGAGTCAGTCAGCTGTGGTAGGTAGGTGGTGAGTCAGTCAGCTGTGGTAGGTAGGTGGTGAGTCAGTCAGCTGCGGTAGGTAGGTAGTGAGTCAGTCAGCTGTGGTAGGTAGGTGGTGAGTCAGTCAGCTGTGGTAGGTAGTGAGTCAGTCAGCTGTGGTAGGTAGTGAGTCAGTCAGCTGCGGTAGGTAGGTGGTGAGTCAGTCAGCTGCGGTAGGTAGGTAGTGAGTCAGTCAGCTGTGGTAGGTAGGTAGTGAGTCAGTCAGTCAGCTGTGGTAGGTAGGTAGTGAGTCAGTCAGTCAGCTGCGGTAGGTAGGTAGTGAGTCAGTCAGCTGTGGTAGGTAGGTAGTGAGTCAGTCAGCTGTGGTAGGTAGGTAGTGAGTCAGTCAGTCAGCTGTGGTAGGTAGGTAGTGAGTCAGCTGTGGTAGGTAGGTAGTGAGTCAGTCAGCTGTGGTAGGTAGGTAGTGAGTCAGTCAGCTGTGGTAGGTAGGTAGTGAGTCAGTCAGTCAGCTGTGGTAGGTAGGTAGTGAGTCAGTCAGCTGTGGTAGGTAGGTAGTGAGTCAGTCAGTCAGCTGCGGTAGGTAGTGAGTCAGTCAGTCAGCTGTGGTAGGTAGGTAGTGAGTCAGTCAGTCAGCTGTGGTAGGTAGGTAGTGAGTCAGTCAGTCAGCTGTGGTAGGTAGGTAGGTAGTGAGTCAGTCAGCTGTGGTAGGTAGGTAGTGAGTCAGTCAGCTGTGGTAGGTAGGTGTTGAGTCAGTCAGCTGCGGTAGGTAGGTGGTGAGTCAGTCAGCTGCGGTAGGTAGGTAGTGAGTCAGTCAGCTGTGGTAGGTAGGTAGTGAGTCAGTCAGTCAGCTGTGGTAGGTAGGTAGTGAGTCAGTCAGTCAGCTGTGGTAGGTAGGTAGTGAGTCAGTCAGCTGTGGTAGGTAGGTAGGTAGTGAGTCAGTCAGTCAGCTGTGGTAGGTAGGTAGTGAGTCAGTCAGTCAGCTGCGGTAGGTAGGTAGTGAGTCAGTCAGCTGTGGTAGGTAGGTAGTGAGCCAGTCAGTCAGCTGTGGTAGGTAGTGAGTCAGTCAGCTGCAGTAGGTAGGTAGTGAGTCAGTCAGCTGTGGTAGGTAGGTAGTGAGTCAGTCAGCTGTGGTAGGTAGGTAGTGAGCCAGTCAGTCAGCTGTGGTAGGTAGGTAGTGAGTCAGTCAGCTGTGGTAGGTAGGTAGTGAGTCAGTCAGCTGTGGTAGGTAGGTAGTGAGTCAGTCAGCTGTGGTAGGTAGGTAGTGAGTCAGTCAGTCAGCTGTGGTAGGTAGGTAGTGAGTCAGTCAGCTGTGGTAGGTAGGTAGTGAGTCAGTCAGTCAGCTGTGGTAGGTAGGTAGTGAGTCAGTCAGCTGTGGTAGGTAGGTAGTGAGTCAGTCAGCTGTGGTAGGTAGGTAGTGAGTCAGTCAGTCAGCTGTGGTAGGTAGGTAGTGAGTCAGTCAGCTGTGGTAGGTAGGTAGTGAGTCAGTCAGTCAGCTGCGGTAGGTAGGTAGTGAGTCAGTCAGCTGTGGTAGGTAGGTAGTGAGTCAGTCAGCTGTGGTAGGTAGGTAGTGAGTCATTTAGCTGTGGTAGGTAGGTAGTGAGTCAGTCAGTCAGCTGTGGTAGGTAGGTAGTGAGTCAGTCAGTCAGCTGTGGTAGGTAGGTAGTGAGTCAGTCAGCTGTGGTAGGTAGGTAGTGAGTCAGTCAGTCAGCTGTGGTAGGTAGGTAGTGAGTCAGTCAGCTGTGGTAGGTAGGTAGTGAGTCAGTCAGCTGTGGTAGGTAGGTAGTGAGTCAGTCAGTCAGCTGCGGTAGGTAGGTAGTGAGTCAGTCAGCTGTGGTAGGTAGGTAGTGAGTCAGTCAGCTGTGGTAGGTAGGTAGTGAGTCATTTAGCTGTGGTAGGTAGGTAGTGAGTCAGTCAGTCAGCTGTGGTAGGTAGGTAGTGAGTCAGTCAGTCAGCTGTGGTAGGTAGTGAGTCAGTCAGCTGTGGTAGGTAGGTAGTGAGTCAGTCAGCTGTGGTAGGTAGGTAGTGAGTCAGTCAGTCAGCTGCGGTAGGTAGGTAGTGAGTCAGTCAGCTGTGGTAGGTAGGTAGTGAGTCAGTCAGCTGTGGTAGGTAGTGAGTCAGTCAGTCAGCTGTGGTAGGTAGGTAGTGAGTCAGTCAGTCAGCTGCGGTAGGTAGGTAGTGAGTCAGTCAGCTGTGGTAGGTAGGTAGTGAGTCAGTCAGTCAGCTGCGGTAGGTAGGTAGTGAGTCAGTCAGCTGTGGTAGGTAGGTAGTGAGTCAGTCAGCTGCGGTAGGTAGGTAGTGAGTCAGCTGTGGTAGGTAGTGAGTCAGTCAGCTGTGGTAGGTAGGTAGTGAGTCAGTCAGCTGTGGTAGGTAGGTAGTGAGTCAGTCAGCTGCGGTAGGTAGGTGGTGAGTCAGTCAGCTGCGGTAGGTAGGTAGTGAGTCAGTCAGCTGTGGTAGGTAGGTAGTGAGTCAGTCAGCTGCGGTAGGTAGGTGGTGAGTCAGTCAGCTGCGGTAGGTAGGTGGTGAGTCAGTCAGCTGTGGTAGGTAGTGAGTCAGTCAGCTGTGGTAGGTAGTTAGTGAGTCAGTCAGCTGTGGTAGGTAGGTAGTGAGTCAGTCAGCTGCGGTAGGTAGTGAGTCAGCTGTGGTAGGTAGTGAGTCAGTCAGCTGCGGTAGGTAGGTAGTGAGTCAGTCAGCTGCGGTAGGTAGGTAGTGAGTCAGTCAGCTGCGGTAGGTAGTGAGTCAGCTGTGGTAGGTAGTGAGTCAGTCAGCTGCGGTAGGTAGTGAGTCAGCTGTGGTAGGTAGTGAGTCAGTCAGCTACGGTAGGTAGGTAGTGAGTCAGTCAGCTGCGGTAGGTAGTGAGTCAGCTGTGGTAGGTAGTGAGTCAGTCAGCTGCGGTAGGTAGGTAGTGAGTCAGTCAGCTGTGGTAGGTAGGTAGTGAGTCAGTCAGTCAGCTGCGGTAGGTAGGTAGTGAGTCAGTCAGCTGCGGTAGGTAGTGAGTCAGTCAGTCAGCTGTGGTAGGTAGTGAGTCAGTCAGCTGTGGTAGGTAGTGAGTCAGTCAGCTGCGGTAGGTAGGTAGTGAGTCAGTCAGTCAGCTGTGGTAGGTAGTGAGTCAGTCAGCTGCGGTAGGTAGGTAGTGAGTCAGTCAGCTGCGGTAGGTAGGTAGTGAGTCAGTCAGCTGTGGTAGGTAGGTAGTGAGTCAGTCGGCTGTGGTAGGTAGGTAGTGAGTCAGTCAGCTGCGGTAGGTAGGTAGGTAGTGAGTCAGTCAGCTGCGGTAGGTAGGTGGTGAGTCAGTCAGCTGTGGTAGGTAGGTAGGTAGTGAGTCAGTCAGCTGTGGTAGGTAGTGAGTCAGTCAGCTGTGGTAGGTAGGTAGTGAGTCAGTCAGCTGTGGTAGGTAGTGAGTCAGTCAGTCAGCTGTGGTAGGTAGGTAGTGAGTCAGTCAGCTGTGGTAGGTAGGTGGTGAGTCAGTCAGCTGCGGTAGGTAGGTAGGTAGTGAGCCAGTCAGCTGTGGTAGGTGGGTAGTGAGTCAGTCAGTCATCTGCGGTAGGTAGGTAGTGAGTCAGTCAGCTGTGGTAGGTAGGTAGGTAGTGAGTCAGTCAGCTGTGGTAGGTAGTGAGTCAGTCAGCTGCGGTAGGTAGGTAGTGAGTCAGTCAGCTGCGGTAGGTAGTGAGTCAGTCAGTCAGCTGTGGTAGGTAGGTAGTGAGTCAGTCAGCTGTGGTAGGTAGGTGGTGAGTCAGTCAGCTGTGGTAGGTAGGTAGTGAGTCAGTCAGCTGTGGTAGGTAGGTAGTGAGTCAGTCAGCTGTGGTAGGTAGGTAGTGAGTCAGTCAGCTGTGGTAGGTAGGTAGTGAGTCAGTCAGCTGTGGTAGGTAGGTAGTGAGTCAGTCAGCTGTGGTAGGTAGGTAGTGAGTCAGTCAGCTGTGGTAGGTAGGTAGTGAGTCAGTCAGCTGTGGTAGGTAGGTAGTGAGTCAGTCAGCTGTGGTAGGTAGGTAGTGAGTCAGTCAGCTGTGGTAGGTAGTTAGTGAGTCAGTCAGCTGTGGTAGGTAGTGAGTCAGTCAGCTGTGGTAGGTAGTGAGTCAGTCAGCTGTGGTAGGTAGTGAGTCAGTCAGCTGCGGTAGGTAGGTAGTGAGCCAGTCAGCTGTGGTAGGTAGGTGGTGAGCCAGTCAGCTGTGGTAGGTAGGTAGTGAGTCAGTCAGCTGCGGTAGGTAGGTAGGTAGTGAGTCAGTCAGCTGTGGTAGGTAGGTAGGTAGTGAGTCAGTCAGCTGTGGTAGGTAGGTAGTGAGTCAGTCAGCTGCGGTAGGTAGGTAGTGAGTCAGTCAGCTGCGGTAGGTAGGTAGTGAGTCAGTCAGCTGTGGTAGGTAGGTAGTGAGTCAGTCAGCTGTGGTAGGTAGGTAGTGAGTCAGTCAGCTGTGGTAGGTAGTTAGTGAGTCAGTCAGCTGTGGTAGGTAGTGAGTCAGTCAGCTGTGGTAGGTAGTGAGTC
Organism: Coregonus lavaretus; assembly: GCF_964263955.1. Taxonomy (NCBI): domain Eukaryota; kingdom Metazoa; phylum Chordata; class Actinopteri; order Salmoniformes; family Salmonidae; genus Coregonus; species Coregonus lavaretus. The sequence goes on from NW_028165087.1 coordinate 246,566, forward strand.
AGTCAGCTGTGGTAGGTAGTGAGTCAGTCAGCTGCGGTAGGTAGGTAGTGAGCCAGTCAGCTGTGGTAGGTAGGTGGTGAGCCAGTCAGCTGTGGTAGGTAGGTAGTGAGTCAGTCAGCTGCGGTAGGTAGGTAGGTAGTGAGTCAATCAGCTGTGGTAGGTAGGTAGGTAGTGAGTCAGTCAGCTGTGGTAGGTAGGTAGTGAGTCAGTCAGCTGCGGTAGGTAGGTAGTGAGTCAGTCAGCTGCGGTAGGTAGGTAGTGAGTCAGTCAGCTGTGGTAGGTAGTTAGTGAGTCAGTCAGTCAGCTGTGGTAGGTAGTTAGTGAGTCAGTCAGTCAGCTGTGGTAGGTAGGTGGTGAGTCAGTCAGCTGTGTACTGCACTGTGAGTTGCTGAGCTGTTAGGTTGTTATTACTCTGAGAGTGCGTCTGAGTTGGCCCCCTGTTCCCTACACGGTGCCCTGCTTTCCACCAGAGCCCTGTGGCCCAGATGCACTATATAGGGAATGGGGTGCCGTTCTGGACACACCAAGCAACAGTAGCCTGTCTGTTCTTTACTGTGAGGTTGAAGAGGTAGTTAGTGAGAAGGCACTGCATCGCAGTCTCTAGCTGTGCCACTAGAGATCCTGGTTCGAATCCAGGCTCTGTCGTAGCCGGCCGCGACCGGGAGACCCATGGGGCGGCGCACAATTGGCCCAGCGTCGTCCAGGGTATGGGAGGGAATGGCCGGCAGGGATGTAGCTCAGTTGGTAGAGCATGGTGTTTGCAACGCCAGGGTTGTCGGTTCGATTCCCACGGGGGTCCAGTATGAAAAAAAAAATAATAATAATAATGACGTATGCATTCACTAACTGTAAGTCACTCTGGATAAGAGCGTCTGCTAAATGACTAAAATGTAAATATAAATGTAAATGTAAATGTAATCCCTCCAAACCTTCATCTTTTAACTCTTTTAACATTTCAAAGTTTTAACCTTTTTACAGCTTGGAATTTTTTTATGAAGTTACACGTGTCTCTATAAGCATTCCGACCGGCTGGTTAGTTCTCCGGACTCAACTCTTTACAGCGCTCTTCTCGTCTCTATGGCAACCTAACCTATTGCCTCAGTGACGCTAACTTCCTGTGTACCCAACAGTGGTTTCCTGTGTCAGAACCAGGGTGTATTCACTCAGTGGTGTGAAACATTCCAAACGGTACAGATAGAAATAAAATGAATAGAACTGACGTGATTTACTACATTACCTCAGTCTGTATGCATCCCCCCAAACCTGACTCAGTTGGTAGACCAGTGTTTAACTACATTACCTCAGTCTGTATGCATCCCCCCCAAACCTGACTCAGTTGGTAGACCAGTGTTTAACTACATTACCTCAGTCTGTATGCATCCCCCCCAAACCTGACTCAGTTGGTAGACCAGTGTTTAACTACATTACCTCAGTGTATGCATCCCCCCAAACCTGACTCAGTTGGTAGACCAGTGTTTAACTACATTACCTCAGTCTGTATGCATCCCCCCCAAACCTGACTCACTTGGTAGACCAGTGTTTAACTACATTACCTCAGTCTGTATGCAACCCCCTCAAACCTGACTCAGTTGGTAGACCAGTGTTTAACTACATTACCTCAGTCTGTATGCAACCCCCTCAAACCTGACTCAGTTGGTAGACCAGTGTTTAACTACATTACCTCAGTCTGTATGCATCCCCCCCAAACCTGACTCAGTTGGTAGACCAGTGTTTAACTACATTACCTCAGTCTGTATGCATCCCCCCCAAACCTGACTCAGTTGGTAGACCAGTGTTTAACTACATTACCTCAGTCTGTATGCATCCCCCTCAAACCTGACTCAGTTGGTAGACCAGTGTTTAACTACATTACCTCAGTCTGTATGCATCCCCCCCAAACCTGACTCAGTTGGTAGACCAGTGTTTAACTACATTACCTCAGTCTGTATGCATCCCCCCCAAACCTGACTCAGTTGGTAGACCAGTGTTTAACTACATTACCTCAGTCTGTATGCATCCCCCCCAAACCTGACTCAGTTGGTAGACCAGTGTTTAACTACATTACCTCAGTCTGTATGCATCCCCCCCAAACCTGACTCAGTTGGTAGACCAGTGTTTAACTACATTACCTCAGTCTGTATGCATCCCCCCCAAACCTGACTCAGTTGGTAGACCAGTGTTTAACTACATTACCTCAGTCTGTATGCATCCCCCCAAACCTGACTCAGTTGGTAGACCAGTGTTTAACTACATTACCTCAGTCTGTATGCATCCCCCCAAACCTGACTCAGTTGGTAGACCAGTGTTTAACTACATTACCTCAGTCTGTATGCATCCCCCCCCAAACCTGACTCAGTTGGTAGACCAGTGTTTAACTACATTACCTCAGTCTGTATGCATCCCCCCAAACCTGACTCAGTTGGTAGACCAGTGTTTAACTACATTACCTCAGTCTGTATGCATCCCCCCCCAAACCTGACTCAGTTGGTAGACCAGTGTTTAACTACATTACCTCAGTCTGTATGCATCCCCCCCAAACCTGACTCAGTTGGTAGAGCGTGTCGCTTGCAACGCCAGGGTTGTGGGTTCGATACCCACGGGGGAACAGTACGAAAAAGTATGGAAATGTATGCACTCACTACTGTAAGTGGCTGTGGATAAGAGCGTCTGCTAAATTACAGAAATGTAAAATGTACTGCCCTATATACATTTAAAAAAAAATTTTTTTAGTCATTTAGCAGATGCTCTTATCCAGAGCGACTTACAGGAGCAATTAGGGTTAGGTGCCTTGCTCAAGGGCACATCGACAGATTTTTCAACCTAGTCGGCTCGGGGGATTAGAACCAGCGACCTTTCGTTTACTGGGCACAACGCTCTTAACCACTAAGCTACCTGCCGCCCCATACAGGGAGCAAGGGGACCTTTGGGACACGACCCTTGACCTTTTGACCTTTGTTTCAGCACTAGACCTCGTCTTTGGCTTCTGTGTATGGGGAAAAGTTATCGGTGTACTGTCAATGGTAGCCCCTCTTAGCCTGATTTCCCCTTTTCTTCCTGTAGCGTGCACTTGAACATTCGCCCGTCATGGATTTAAATGCATCGGATTGGTGGAAGCATTGGCTGGAGTTTCCACCGTTGTTAAATCCATGATGGGAAGTGGGCAAGTGTAAACTTTTGGGAGAAAGTGTATAATTGGGCTGATACTCCTCTGTTCCCTGTGACCTCTCTAGCTGACCCCTGACATTTGACCTATGACCCTGGCTGTGATTGGCTTGAGGTCTCAGGGAATGAGGGAGAGCTGGGTCGAGGGACACCACCCCCAGAGAGACAGAGATCAGCTGCCTGTAGACCTGCTATAACAACCTGCCACCTAAGGCCTGCGAAACTTAACACTTTCAATCCACCCTTATTAAGTCACTACAGTACGTTGAAGTAGATTCCAGATTTCCTGCTTATTCCATCATGATTCCAGGAATCTGGAATCTAAAGTGCTACTAGAATTAGAAAGGGTTGCCCTATTAATAACTACAAAATGTTGCCCTGTAGCTAACTACAGCACGTTGCCCTATAACTAACTACAGCACGTTGCCCTGTAGCTAACTACAGCACGTTGCCCTGTAACTAACTACAGCACGTTGCCCTGTAGCTAACTACAGCACGTTGCCCTGTAACTAACTACAGCACGTTGCCCTGTAACTAACTACAGCACGTTGCCCTGTAGCTAACTACAGCACGTTGCCCTGTAGCTAACTACAGCATGTTGCCCTGTAACTAACTACAGCACGTTGCCCTGTAACTAACTACAGCACGTTGCCCTGTAACTAACTACAGCACGTTGCCCTGTAACTAACTACAGCACGTTGCCCTGTAACTAACTACAGCACGTTGCCCTGTAACTAACTACAGCACGTTGCCCTGTAGCTAACTACAGCACGTTGCCCTGTAACTAACTACAGCACGTTGCCCTGTAACTAACTACATCACGTTGCCCTGTAACTAACTACAGCACGTTGCCCTGTAACTAACTACAGCACGTTGCCCTGTAACTAACTACAGCACGTTGCCCTGTAGCTAACTACAGCACGTTGCCCTGTAACTAACTACAGCACGTTGCC
>NW_028165087.1:253180-277423 GCF_964263955.1 Coregonus lavaretus
ACACACACACAGCGCTACTAGGGGCTGTAACCTCTGCGATGGCCAGCTGCTATTCCTCCTCCTCTGTCTGTCCGGCTGTCCGTCTGTCTGTCTGTCTGTATAGTCTCAACTGACTGTCCTGTATGTGATCCTGTCTAACCAGGTAACACTAATACTGTCAACAACTCACTGCTCTGTGTCTGTCTGTCTGTCTGTCCATGGTTGTCCATGATGATGGTAGTAGTGGTTATTATTAGGGTAATGTGACAGACACACCTATTCTGCTTTGATGTTCTCACTGTTCTGTACTAGTTGACTTCCTGTCTCTCCCTGTCTCTCCCTGTCTCTCCCTGTCTCTCCCTGTCTCTCCCTGTCTCTCCCTGTCTCTTCCTTTTCTCTTCCTGTCTCTTCCTTTTCTCTTCCTGTCTCTTCCTTTTCTCTTCCTGTCTCTTCCTTTTCTCTTTCTCTTCCTGTCTCTTCCTTTTCTCTTCCTGTCTCTCCCTGTCTCTTACTTTCTCTTCCTGTCTCTTCCTGTCTCTTACTTTTCTCTTCCTGTCTCTTCCTTTTCTCTTCCTGTCTCTCCCTGTCTCTTACTTTTCTCTTCCTGTCTCTCCCTGTCTCTTACTTTTCTCTTCCTGTCTCTTCCTGTCTCTTCCTTTTCTCTTCCTGTCTCTCCCTGTCTCTTCCTGTCTCTTCCTGTCTCTTCCTGTCTCTTCCTTTTCTCTTCCTGTCGCTTCCTTTTCTCTTCCTGTCTCTCCCTGTCTCTCCCTGTCTCTTCCTGTCTCTTCCTTTTCTCTTCCTGTCTCTCCCTGTCTCTTCCTTTTCTCTTCCTGTCTCTCCCTGTCTCTTCCTTTTCTCTTCCTGTCTCTTCCTTTTCTCTTCCTGTCTCTCCCTATCTCTCCCTGTCTCTCCCTGTCTCTCCCTGTCTCTCCCTGTCTCTCCCTGTCTCTCCCTGTCTCTCCCTGTCTCTTCCTGTCTCTTCCTGTATCTTCTGCTCCACCAGTCCTGTGGCTGAGCTTCTTCTCTCTGTTGCCTGGGGGTTTTGGGTGGGATCTGCTAACTTTTCCAAAATTCACTGGTTTTTCAGAAATCCCGGCAGGAAATCCAGTAATCCCCCAACCGGGGACAACCAGGGAATTTTGGAAAAGTTACCAGAATTTTGCAACCCTAGTCCTGGGGACTTGGGGCTCTGGGGACTTGGGGCTCTGGGGACTTGGGGCTCTGGGGGCTTGGGGCTCTGGGGGCTTGGGGCTCTGGGGGCTTGGGGACTTGGGGCTCTGGGGACTTGGGGACTTGGGGCTCTGGGGACTTGGGGACTTGGGGCTCTGGGAACTTGGGGCTCTGGGGACTTGGGGCTCTGGGGACTTGGGGCTCTGGGGACTTGGGGCTCTGGGGACTTGGGGACTTGGGGCTCTGGGGACTTGGGGCTCTGGGGACTTGGGGCTCTGGGGGCTCTGGGGACTTGGGGCTCTGGGGACTTGGGGCTCTGGGGACTTGGGAACTTGGGGCTCTGGGGACTTGGGGCTCTGGGGGCTTGGGGCTCTGGGGACTTGGGGCTCTGTGGACTTGGGGCTCTGGGGACTTGGGGACTTGGGGCTCTGGGGACTTGGGACTTGGGGCTCTGGGGACTTGGGGACTTGGGGCTCTGGGGACTTGGGACTTGGGGCTCTGGGGACTTGGGGACTTGGGGCTCTGGGGACTTGGGGCTCTGGGGACTTGGGGCTCTGGGGACTTGGGGCTCTGGGAACTTGGGGCTCTGGGGACTTGGGGACTTGGGGCTCTGGGGGCTCTGGGGACTTGGGGCTCTGGGGACTTGGGGCTCTGGGGGCTTGGGGCTCTGGGGACTTGGGGCTCTGGGGGCTCTGGGGACTTGGGGCTCTGGGGACTTGGCTTGACATGGCTGACCAAGGTGTCTGAGCGGCGCTGTCTTGCTGATAAACTATGCACTACTCAACGTGCACGCCAGACAGAGCGTTATTTTCACTAACATATCAAATCTGTGGTCAGGGTAGTGTTGTCCTGTCCTGTCTGCAGCCCTGGCATATATGTGGACTTAAGCATGAAGACCTGTGTGTTAACATTTTAACTGGAGTGTGTATCTAACTGTTAGCTGAAGAGTTGGTCTATTTAACCATGTATTCGCTGTGTGGGTTGTTTAAATGTGGGGTAAGCCTTTCTGTCTTAACAGGATTAAATCGACTGTTCTGTGTGTCTAACTGCTAGTAATGGTGGCGTTAGTGTATATAACCTCCCTACCCTGGACCCAGACCTGCTGTTTAGTTCTGTTAGACCCTACACAGCCACCGTACTACCCTGGACCCAGACCTGCTGTTTAGTTCTGTTTGACCCTACACAGCCACCGTACTACCCTGGACCCAGACCTGCTGTTTAGTTCTGTTAGACCCTACACAGCCACCGTACTACCCTGGACCCAGACCTGCTGTTTAGTTCTGTTTGACCCTACACAGCCACCGTACTACCCTGGACCCAGACCTGCTGTTTAGTTCTGTTTGACCCTACACAGCCACCGTACTACCCTGGACCCAGACCTGCTGTTTAGTTCTGTTAGACCCTACACAGCCACCGTACTACCCTGGACCCAGACCTGCTGTTTAGTTCTGTTTGACCCTACACAGCCACCGTACTACCCTGGACCCAGACCTGCTGTTTAGTTCTGTTTGACCCTACACAGCCACCGTACTACCCTGGACCCAGACCTGCTGTTTAGTTCTGTTAGACCCTACACAGCCACCGTACTACCCTGGACCCCAGACCTGCTGTTTAGTTCTGTTAGACCCTACACAGCCACCGTACTACCCTGGACCCAGACCTGCTGTTTAGTTCCGTTTGACCCTACACAGCCACCGTACTACCCTGGACCCAGACCTGCTGTTTAGTTCTGTTATACCCTACACAGCCACCGTACTACCCTGGACCCAGACCTGCTGTTTAGTTCTGTTTGACCCTGCACAGCCACCGTACTACCCTGGACCCAGACCTGCTGTTTAGTTCTGTTTGACCCTACACAGACACCGTACTACCCTGGACCCAGACCTGCTGTTTAGTTCTGTTAGACCCTACACAGCCACCGTACTACCCTGGACCCCAGACCTGCTGTTTAGTTCTGTTTGACCCTACACAGCCACCGTACTACCGTTAACCTTATGTATGTTCTCTCCCTTCCCTGCCTCTCACCATCCCCCTCTCCTTTCCCTCTCTCTCACTGTCCTTCTCTCCCTCCCTCCCTCCCTCCCTCCCCCCCCTCCCTCCCTCCCTCCCTCCCTCCCCTCACCTTACCCTTCCGTCCCCTCCCTCTCCCCCTCCCCCTCTCTCCTCCTCTCTGTACCCCCCGTGGGCCTAACTCCAGTCTCATGTAAGTCTAATTAAGAAATGTACCTCACTGTATGTATGTGTGTATAGTCATGGTTAATGTTATTAATGATGTGATTGACTGGGCTTATCATTTAAATGTGTAAACTGACCTGCATGCTTTTTTTTGGGGTTTCTGTGTAATTCAAACCCATCATTTTAAGTCAACTATTATAATACTGATATACAGTATAATAATACAATTTTGCTAAGAGGTGAAACATTCCTGAATTTGAACGCCAGCCTCTGAACACTCCGTACAACCGTTGGTGATGAGTATTCAGGATGTTCAGAATGTTATGATGAACGTCCACAACGTCTTCGCATTGAAACCAGCTGCATTGAAAAACTGCAATGTCTTCTTAATGACTGGAGTTGGCCTACCATGATGAGACACGTCAGAAATCATCGTTACTAGTTAGCAGCTAATCCATGAGACTAACCTCCCCTTCCTCCCACCCTGATGTTCTCCTTCTCAATCTCTCTTTTAGAGTAGAGACCTCTATATCAGTCTCTTTTTAGAGTAGAGTCCTCCATATCAGTCTCTCTTTTAGAGTAGAGTCCTCTATATCAGTCTCTTTTTAGAGTAGAGTCCTATGTATCAGTCTCTTTTTAGAGTAGAGTCCTCTATATCAGTCTCTTTTTAGAGTAGAGTCCTCTATATCAGTCTCTTTTTAGAGTAGAGTCCTCTATATCAGTCTCTTTTTAGAGTAGAGTCCTCTATATCAGTCTCTTTTAGAGTAGAGTCCTCTATATCAGTTTCTTTTTAGAGTAGAGTCCTCTATATCAGTCTCTTTTTAGAGTAGAGTCCTCTATCAGTCTCTTTTTAGAGTAGAGTCCTCTATATCAGTCTCTTTTTAGAGTAGAGTCCTCTATATCAGTCTCTTTTTAGAGTAGAGTCCTCTATATCAGTCTCTTTTTAGAGTAGAGTCCTCTATCAGTCTCTTTTTAGAGTAGAGTCCTCTATATCAGTCTCTTTTTAGAGTAGAGTCCTCTATATCAGTCTCTTTTTAGAGTAGAGTCCTCTATATCAGTCTCTTTTTAGAGTAGAGTCCTCTATATCAGTCTCTTTTTAGAGTAGAGTCCTCTATATCAGTCTCTTTTTAGAGTAGAGTCCTCTATATCAGTTTCTTTTTAGAGTAGAGTCCTCTATCAGTCTCTTTTTAGAGTAGTCCTCTATATCAGTCTCTTTTTAGAGTAGAGTCCTCTATATCAGTCTCTTAGAGTAGAGTCCTCTATATCAGTCTCTTTTTAGAGTAGAGACCTCTATATCAGTCTCTTTTAGAGTAGAGTCCTCTATATCAGTCTCTTTTTAGAGTAGAGTCCTCTATCAGTCTCTTTTTAGAGTAGAGTCCTCTATATCAGTCTCTTTTTAGAGTAGAGTCCTCTATATCAGTCTCTTTTTAGAGTAGAGTCCTCTATATCAGTCTCTTTTTAGAGTAGAGTCCTCTATCAGTCTCTTTTTAGAGTAGAGACCTCTATATCAGTCTCTTTTTAGAGTAGAGTCCTCTATATCAGTCTCTTTTTAGAGTAGAGTCCTCTATATCTGTCTCTTTTTAGAGTAGAGTCCTCTATATCAGTCTCTTTTTAGAGTAGAGTCCTCTATATCAGTCTCTTTTTAGAGTAGAGTCCTCGTACTTGACTATCCAAACCCGTCCCAGTCGGTCCTCTGATTCCTAGTTTAGCATTTGGCCGTAGCGATGTGGATGGGTAGCCAGCCAACCATTTAACCCTTTAACAACATCTCTCTAGCCTGGAGATGACATGTTGATACTGCTATGTCCTGCACTCCTGGAGAGAACAGCTTTAGCCGCTACATCGCTATACTCGTATCCACTCCTGGAGAGAACAGCTTTAGCCGCTACATAGCTATACTCGTATCCACTCCTGGAGAGAACAGCTTTAGCCGCTACATAGCTATACTCATATCCACTCCCGGAGAGAACAGCTTTAGCCGCTACATCGCTATACTCATATCCACTCCTGGGGAGAACAGCTTTAGCCGCTACATCGCTATACTCGTATCCACTCCTGGAGAGAACAGCTTTAGCCGCTACATCGCTATACTCATATCCACTCCTGGAGAGAACAGCTTTAGCCGCTACATAGCTATACTCGTATCCACTCCTGGAGAGAACAGCTTTAGCCGCTTCATAGCTATACTCATATCCACTCCTGGAGAGAACAGCTTTAGCCGCTACATCGCTATACTCATATCCACTCCTGGAGAGAACAGCGTTAGCCGCTACATAGCTATACTCGTATCCATTTTATGCTACTACACTCACACACACACAATACTCAGCAATGGGTTCACTCAACAATATATGCTTTGTATATATGAATATATATATATATATATATATATATATATATATATATATATATATATATATATATATATATATATATATATATATATATATATGCTTAATCTTATTATTGATTGATTGTTGTATTGGTTGGGTGATTTGTTGTATTGGTTGGGTGATTTGTTGTATTGGTTGGGTGGTTGGATAGATTGGTTAACTTTTTTAATTTATTGGATCCCAGCATCCTTTTGTTATTTCACCTAAACCTCTCTGTATATTACTGCTGAGCGATTTAACTGACATTTCACGTATTTTTTTCGATTATGGAACAACTAATAGACCGACGCCGGTTCAATTACTTGAATTCCATTTAGTTCATCATCGTAGTCCTCTGTAGCTCAGCTGGTAGAGCACGGTGCTTGTAATGCCAAGGTAGTGGGTTCGATCCCCGGGACCACCCATACACAAAAAAAAAATGTATGCGCACATGACTGTAAGTCGCTTTGGATAAAAGCGTCTGCTAAATGGCATATTATTATTATTATTATTATTATTATTATTATTATTATATTTTTTTTTTTGTGAGCTCAAACGGCCATTTCAAGTCAGGAACTATGTGGGACGCTGGGCTGAAAGGAGTTGTAGTTTTCATTTAAGCAAATATTGAACCTTGTTCAGCGCAGAAATTTGGTAATTAACTACAATGACCATAATCCATTTGAGCCTGTTTTTTTTCCCGCTCGGTCATACAGATCTCTTGACGGATTCACTTTTCCGCCTGCTACGTCAGGTTAGATACATACAGACCTCATGAGAGAGGAAGGTACTGCTACGTCAGGTTAGATACACACAGACCTCATGAGAGAGGAAGGTACTGCTACGTCAGGTTAGATACACAGACCTCATGAGAGAGGAAGGTACTGCTACGTCAGGTTAGATATACAGACCTCATGAGAGAGGAAGGTACTGCTACGTCAGGTTAGATACACACAGACCTCATGAGAGAGGAAGGTACTGCTACGTCAGGTTAGATACACAGACCTCATGAGAGAGGAAGGTACTGCTACGTCAGGTTAGATACACAGACCTCATGAGAGAGGAAGGTACTGCTACGTCAGGTTAGATACACAGACCTCATGAGAGAGGAAGGTACTGCTACGTCAGGTTAGATACACAGACCTCATGAGAGAGGAAGGTACTGCTACGTCAGGTTAGATACACAGACCTCATGAGAGAGGAAGGTACTGCTACGTCAGGTTAGATACACAGACCTCATGAGAGAGGAAGGTACTGCTACGACGAGAGGGACAGAGACAGTTGGTGAAAGTATGCCTTATCTACTTTGAAAAACTAGTCAAATGATTTGGTCAGACAGCTCTGCAGCATACTTAGGCAGGCTAGCCAAATAGGATGACTAAAGACATTGGGGAGCACAGAGATAACATTTTACATTTTAGTCATTTAGCAGACGCTCTTATCCAGAGCGACTTACAGGCGCAATTAGGGTTAAGTGCCTTGCTCAAGGGCACATCGACAGATTTTTCACCTAGTCTGGGATTAGAACCAGCGACCTTTCGGTTACTGGCACAACGCTCTTAACCACTAAACTACCTGCCGCCATAACGTTAGATGGTCTGGCTGACTGGCTGCTACTGCCTGAGCAGAGATGAGATGATGACTTTAAGGAATTAAAAAATAACAAAGTCATCCAATAAAAACGACGTAATATACACAACGGAAATATTGTCTTATTTCATAGTAATTTACTGTTGTTCTATTGATGTCTGCCCAATGTGGACCTGACAGAGACAATGGAATATTTTCAAGGCAATGGGATGTTCACTATTTTTGGCTTTGGAATTTCCTTTTAAAAAGCTCTAAAAACATTTTAAATTGCATTATTTCATAATGCATTTAATGGAGAAAAAAGAAAGAAAAAAGATTGATACTTTTTTAAATAATCTAACCGAAACCGAACCGTCTTCAAAAAGCGCTAATCGCTCAGCACTAATGTATGTGTCTGGTCCTGGATTCCTCTGTCTCCCCTCCCTGTCTCTCTGTATGTGTCTGGTCCTGGATTCCTCTGTCTCCCCTCCCTGTCTCTCTGTATATGTCTGGTCCTGGATTCCTCTGTCTCCCCTCCCTGTCTCTCTGTATGTGTCTGGTCCTGGATTCCTCTGTCTCCCCTCCCTGTCTCTCTGTATGTGTCTTGTCCTGGATTCCTCTGTCTCCCCTCCCTGTCTCTCTGTATGTGTCTTGTCCTGGATTCCTCTGTCTCCCCTCCCTGTCTCTCTGTATATGTCTGGTCCTGGATTCCTCTGTCTCCCCTCCCTGTCTCTCTGTATGTGTCTGGTCCTGGATTCCTCTGTCTCCCCTCCCTGTCTCTCTGTATATGTCTGGTCCTGGATTCCTCTGTCTCCCCTCCCTGTCTCTCTGTATATGTCTGGTCCTGGATTCCTCTGTCTCCCCTCCCTGTCTCTCTGTATGTGTCTGGTCCTGGATTCCTCTGTCTCCCCTCCCTGTCTCTCTGTATGTGTCTGGTCCTGGATTCCTCTGTCTCCCCTCCCTGTCTCTCTGTATGTGTCTGGTCCTGGATTCCTCTGTCTCCCCTCCCTGTCTCTCTGTATGTGTCTGGTCCTGGATTCCTCTGTCTCCCCTCCCTGTCTCTCTGTATGTGTCTGGTCCTGGATTCCTCTGTCTCCCCTCCCTGTCTCGCTGTATGTGTCTGGTCCTGGATTCCTCTGTCTCCCCTCCCTGTCTCTCTGTATGTGTCTGGTCCTGGATTCCTCTGTCTCCCCTCCCTGTCTCTCTGTATATGTCTGGTCCTGGATTCCTCTGTCTCCCCTCCCTGTCTCTCTGTATATGTCTGGTCCTGGATTCCTCTGTCTCCCCTCCCTGTCTCTCTGTATATGTCTGGTCCTGGATTCCTCTGTCTCCCCTCCCTGTCTCTCTGTATATGTCTGGTCCTGGATTCCTCTGTCTCCCCTCCCTGTCTCTCTGTATGTGTCTGGTCCTGGATTCCTCTGTCTCCCCTCCCTGTCTCTCTGTATATGTCTGGTCCTGGATTCCTCTGTCTCCCCTCCCTGTCTCTCTGTATGTGTCTGGTCCTGGATTCCTCTGTCTCCCCTCCCTGTCTCTCTGTATATGTCTGGTCCTGGATTCCTCTGTCTCCCCTCCCTGTCTCTCTGTATATGTCTGGTCCTGGATTCCTCTGTCTCCCCTCCCTGTCTCTCTGTATATGTCTGGTCCTGGATTCCTCTGTCTCCCCTCCCTGTCTCTCTGTATATGTCTGGTCCTGGATTCCTCTGTCTCCCCTCCCTGTCTCTCTGTATATGTCTGGTCCTGGATTCCTCTGTCTCCCCTCCCTGTCTCTCTGTATGTGTCTGGTCCTGGATTCCTCTGTCTCCCCTCCCTGTCTCTCTGTATGTGTCTGGTCCTGGATTCCTCTGTCTCCCCTCCCTGTCTCTCTGTATATGTCTGGTCCTGGATTCCTCTGTCTCCCCTCCCTGTCTCTCTGTATGTGTCTGGTCCTGGATTCCTCTGTCTCCCCTCCCTGTCTCTCTGTATGTGTCTGGTCCTGGATTCCTCTGTCTCCCCTCCCTGTCTCTCTGTATATGTCTGGTCCTGGAAATCCCTGTCTCTCTGTATGTGTCTGGTCCTGGATTCCTCTGTCTCCCCTCCCTGTCTCTCTGTATATGTCTGGTCCTGGATTCCTCTGTCTCCCCTCCCTGTCTCTCTGTATATGTCTGGTCCTGGATTCCTCTGTCTCCCCTCCCTGTCTCTCTGTATATGTCTGGTCCTGGATTCCTCTGTCTCCCCTCCCTGTCTCTCTGTATATGTCTGGTCCTGGATTCCTCTGTCTCCCCTCCCTGTCTCTCTGTATGTGTCTGGTCCTGGATTCCTCTGTCTCCCCTCCCTGTCTCTCTGTATGTGTCTGGTCCTGGATTCCTCTGTCTCCCCTCCCTGTCTCTCTGTATATGTCTGGTCCTGGATTCCTCTGTCTCCCCTCCCTGTCTCTCTGTATGTGTCTGGTCCTGGATTCCTCTGTCTCCCCTCCCTGTCTCTCTGTATGTGTCTGGTCCTGGAAATCCTCTGTCTCCCCTCCCTGTCTCTCTGTATGTGTCTGGTCCTGGATTCCTCTGTCTCCCCTCCCTGTCTCTCTGTATGTGTCTGGTCCTGGATTCCTCTGTCTCCCCTCCCTGTCTCTCTGTATGTGTCTGGTCCTGGATTCCTCTGTCTCCCCTCCCTGTCTCTCTGTATGTGTCTGGTCCTGGAAATCCCTGCCTCTCTGTGTAACCATGGTAACATCCCCTGACCTCTGACCCCTAGTGGACAACCAACACATGTTGCACTACATTCGAGACAAGACGGCGGTCCCCTACTTCAGTAACCTGGTCTGGTTCATCGGCTCCCACGTCATAGAGCTGGACAAGTGTGTTCAGACAGACCAAGAGTGAGTAAAGACACACGCACACACACACACACACACAGACACACACACACACACAGACACACACACACGCACACACACACACGCACACACACACACACGCACACGCACACGCACACAGACACACACACACACACACACACACACACACACACACACACACACACACGGCAGCAATGTCATCAAACTGGACATTTTACATTTTTAGTCATTTAGCAGACGCTCTTATCCAGAGCGACTTACAGGAGCAATTAAGTGGTTAAGTGCCTTGCTCAAGGGCACATCGACAGATTTTTTTTTTCAACCTAGTCGGCTCGGGGGATTAGAACCAGCGACCTTTCGGTTACTGGGCACAACGCTCTTAACCGCTAAGCCACCTGCCGGAAGCAAATGTGTTCAGACTAAGGAAAAGTAAGAGTAGGTCAGTCTAGATGCTGTTATTATTTAGCTACTCACGCATTTCTATTGAAAGAGCTGGGTAGGTCTGTACAGACTGTACGTTGATGAATGTCTGTGTGTGTGTGTAGGCCTTCAGGGTGAGGAGATCTTTACCTCTATCCAACCTTCAGATGGGTCATGTTCTCACTGTGTCCACTAGGTGTCAGGGTTGTGTCAGGGGTCCTCTATCGAACCTTCAGATGGGTCATGTTCTCACTGTGTCCACTAGGTGTCAGGGTTGTGTCAGGGGTCCTCTATCGAACCTTCAGATGGGTCATGTTCTCACTGTGTCCACTAGGTGTCAGGGTTGTGTCAGTTTAGACTTTGTACCTGTCAGAGCGATCAGATGAAGCTAATGTCTTCTTGGTAAAGGTTGTGTTTGCGCTGCATGCTTTGGGTATACATTCAGATACATGTTGTGAAAGACAAAACATACACAGTTACGAACTTGATCAATACATATTGTTACAAACTAGATCAATACAGTGAGGGGGAAAAAGTATTTGATCCCCTGCTGATTTTGCACGTTTGCCCACTGACAAAGACATGATCAGTCTATAATTTTAATGGTAGGTTTATTTGAACAGTGAGAGACAGAATAACAACAACAAAATCCAGAAAAATGCATGTCAAAAATGTTATAAATTGATTTGCATTTTAATGAGGGAAATAAGTATTTGACCCCCTCTCAATCAGAAAGATTTCTGGCTCCCAGGTGTCTTTTTTTTACAGGTAACGAGCTGCGATTAGGAGCACACTCTTAAAGGGAGTGCTCCTAATCTCAGCTTGTTACCTGTATAAAAGACACCTGTCCACAGAAGCAATCAATCAATCAGATTCCAAACTCTCCACCATGGCCAAGACCAAAGAGCTCTCCAAGGATGTCAGGGATAAGATTGTAGACCTACACAAGGTTGGAATGGGCTACAAGACCATCGCCAAGCAGCTTGGTGAGAAGGTGACAACAGTTGGTGCGATTATTTGCAAATGGAAGAAACACTGTCAATCTCCCTCGGCCTGGGGCTCCATGCAAGATCTCACTTCGTGGAGTTGCAATGATCATGAGAACGGTGAGGGATCAGCCCAGAACTACATGGGAGGATCTTGTCAATGATCTCAAGGCAGCTGGGACCATAGTCACCAAGAAAACAATTGGTAACACACTACGCCGTGAAAGACTGAAATCCTGCAGCGCCCGCAAGGTCCCCCTGCTCAAGAAAGCACATATACAGGCCCGTCTGAAGTTTGCCAATGAACATCTGAATGATTCAGAGGAGAACTGGGTGAAAGTGTTGTGGTCAGATGAGACCAAAATCGAGCTCTTTGGCATCAACTCAACTCGCCGTGTTTGGAGGAGGAGGAATGCTGCCTATGACCCCAAGAACACCATCCCCACCGTCAAACATGGAGGTGGAAACATGCTTTGGGGGTGTTTTTCTGCTAAGGGGACAGGACAACTGCACCGCATAGAAGGGACGATGGACGGGGCCATGTACCGTCAAATCTTGGGTGAGAACCTCCTTCCCTCAGCCAGGGCATTGAAAATGGGTTGTGGATGGGTATTCCAGCATGACCCAAAACACACGGCCAAGGCAACAAAGGAGTGGCTCAAGAAGAAGGACATTAAGGTCCTGGAGTGGCCTAGCCAGTCTCCAGACCTTAATCCCATAGAACATCTGTGGAGGGAGCTGAAGGTTCGAGTTGCCAAATGTCAGCCTCGAAACCTTAATGACTTGGAGAAGATCTAAAAAGAGGAGTGGGACAAAATCCCTCCTGAGATGTGTGCAAACCTGGTGGCCAACTACAAGAAACGTCTGACCTCTGTGATTGCCAACAAGGGTTTTTCCACCAAGTACTAAGTCATGTTTTGTAGAGGGGTCAAATACTTATTTCCCTCATTAAAATGCAAATCAATTTATAACATTTTTGACATGCGTTTTTCTGGATTTATTTGTTGTTATTCTGTCTCTCACTGTTCAAATAAACCTACCATTAAAATTATAGACTGATCATTTCTTTGTCAGTGGGCAAACGTACAAAATCAGCAGGGGATCAAATACTTTTTTCCCTCACTGTACATACTGTTACAAACTAGATCAATACATGCTGTTACAAAGTTGATCAATACATACTGTTACAAACGTGATCAATACATTACATACTGTTACAAACTAGATCAATACATTACATACTGTTACAAACTAGATCAATACATTACATACTGTTACAAACTAGATCAATACATTGCATACTGTTACAAACTAGATCAATACATACTGTTACAAACTAGATCAATACATACTGTTACAAACTAGATCAATACATTACATACTGTTACAAACTAGATCAATACATACTGTTACAAACTAGATCAATACATTACATACTGTTACAAACTAGGTCAATACATACTGTTACAAACTAGATCAATACATTACATACTGTTACAAACTAGATCAATACATACTGTTACAAACTAGATCAATACATTACATACTGTTACAAACTAGATCAATACATACTGTTACAAACTAGATCAAAACATTACATACTGTTACAAACTAGATCAATACATTACATACTGTTACAAACTAGATCAATACATTACATACTGTTACAAACTAGATCAATACATACTGTTACAAACTAGATCAATACACACTGTTACAAACTAGATCAATACATTACATACTGTTACAAACTAGATCAATACATTACATACTGTTACAAACTAGATCAATACATTACACACTTACAAACTAGATCAATACACACTGTTACAAACTAGATCAATACATTACATACTGTTACAAACTAGATCAATACACACTGTTACAAACTTGATCAATACATTACACACTGTTACAAACTAGATCAATACACACTGTTACAAACTAGATCAATACATTACATACTGTTACAAACTAGTTCAATACATTACATACTGTTACAAACTAGATCAATACATTACATACTGTTACAAACTAGATCAATACATACTGTTACAAACTAGATCAATACATACTGTTACAAACTAGATCAATACACACTGTTACAAACTAGATCAATACACACTGTTACAAACTAGATCAATACACACTGTTACAAACTGTTACAAACTTGATCAATACATTACACACTGTTACAAACTAGATCAATACACACTGTTACAAACTAGATCAATACATTACATACTGTTACAAACTAGATCAATACACACTGTTACAAACTAGATCAATACATACTGTTACAAACTAGATCAATACATTACATACTGTTACAAACTAGATCAATACACACTGTTACAAACTAGATCAATACACACTGTTACAACCTTAATCAATACATTACACACTGTTACAAACTAGATCAATACACACTTACAAACTAGATCAATACATTACATACTGTTACAAACTAGATCAATACACACTGTTACAAACTAGATCAATACATTACATACTGTTACAAACTA
Source organism: Coregonus lavaretus (assembly GCF_964263955.1). Lineage (NCBI taxonomy): Eukaryota > Metazoa > Chordata > Actinopteri > Salmoniformes > Salmonidae > Coregonus > Coregonus lavaretus. The sequence continues at coordinate 267,204 of NW_028165087.1, forward strand.
GATCAATACATTACACACTGTTACAAACTAGATCAATACATTACATACTGTTACAAACTAGATCAATACATACTGTTACAAACTAGATCAATACACACTGTTACAAACTAGATCAATACATTACATACTGTTACAAACTAGATCAATACATTACATACTGTTACAAACTAGATCAATACATACTGTTACAAACTAGATCAATACACACTGTTACAAACTAGATCAATACATACTGTTACAAACTAGATCAATACATTACATACTGTTACAAACTAGATCAATACATACTGTTACAAACTAGATCAATACATACTGTTACAAACTAGATCAATACATTACATACTGTTACAAACTAGATCAATACATACTGTTACAAACTAGATCAAAACATTACATACTGTTACAAACTAGATCAATACATTACATACTGTTACAAACTAGATCAATACATTACACACTGTTACAAACTAGATCAATACATTACATAGTGTTACAAACTAGATCAATACATACTGTTACAAACTAGATCAATACATACTGTTACAAACTAGATCAATACACACTGTTACAAACTAGATCAATACATTACATACTGTTACAAACTAGATCAATACATTACATACTGTTACAAACTAGATCAATACACACTGTTACAAACTAGATCAATACATTACATACTGTTACAAACTAGATCAATACATTACATACTGTTACAAACTAGATCAAAACATTACATACTGTTACAAACTAGATCAATACATTACATACTGTTACAAACTAGATCAATACATTACACACTGTTACAAACTAGATCAAAACATTACATACTGTTACAAACTAGATCAATACATTACACACTGTTACAAACTAGATCAATACAATACACACTGTTACAAACTAGATCAATACATTACATGCTGTTACAAACTAGATCAATACATTACATACTGTTACAAACTAGATCAATACATACTGTTACAAACTAGATCAATACATTACATACTGTTACAAACTAGATCAATACATTACATACTGTTACAAACTAGATCAATACATACTGTTACAAACTAGATCAATACATTACATACTGTTACAAACTAGATCAATACATACTGTTACAAACTAGATCAATACACACTGTTACAAACTAGATCAATACATTACATACTGTTACAAACTAGATCAATACATTACATACTGTTACAAACTAGATCAATACATTACATAGTGTTACAAACTAGATTAATACATTACATACTGTTACAAACTAGATCAATACATTACATACTGTTACAAACTAGATCAATACATTACATTCTGTTACAAACTAGATCATTACACACTGTTACAAACTAGATCAATACATTACATACTGTTACAAACTAGATCAATACATTACATACTGTTACAAACTAGATCAATACATACTGTTACAAACTAGATCAATACATTACATACTGTTACAAACTAGGTCAATACATACTGTTACAAACTAGATCAATACATACTGTTACAAACTAGATCAATACATACTGTTACAAACTAGATCAATACATACTGTTACAAACTAGATCAATACACACTGTTACAAACTAGATCAATACTGTCAATGGAAGGGGAAAAAAAAGTGCAGTGTGTTAATGTAAGACTGATGCATGATGGGAGATGCCCTCCCCTCCCCCATCCAGGCATCGGAACAGGGGGAAGCTGAGTGACTTGGTAGCAGAACATCTTGATCATCTCCACTACCTCAACGATATCCTCACTATCAATTGTGAGTTCCTGAACGATGTCCTGACAGACCACCTCCTCAACCGCCTGTTCCTACCCCTCTATGTCTTCTCTCTGGTCTGCCCTGAACAGGTAGGTGGAGGGGGGTGGGTGGTTGGGGGTGGTTGTGGGGGTGGGTGGTTGTGGGTAGGTGTGGGTGGTTGTGGGTGTGGGTGGTTGTGGGTAGGTGTGGATGTACAGCCTGTGTGGGTATGTATGTGTACCGGTGTAACCAATACTATGTGTACCTGACATGTTGTCTGTCTGTTGCAGTCTGAAGATCGTAAGATCAACCCTCAGGTGTCCCTTAACCTGCTGTCACAGGTGTGTACCTGCACACACACACACACGCGCACACACACACACACACACACACACACACACACAATGACACCTCACCACACGTCACCACATCACACCAGACCACACCTCACCACACCTCACCACATCACACCAGACCACACCTCACCCCACCCAACCACATCACACCAGACCACACCTCACCCCACCCAGATGGAACAAAAGAAACTTGTCAGACAGACGGTGGTAATGTTGTAATTTTTTGTTGGGTGGGTGTGGCTCTCTCTCTCTAGGTGTTTCTCATTATCCATTACCAACCCCTGGTCAACTCTCTGGCTGAAGTCATCTTCAACGGAGACCTGTCTGTCTTCACACAACACAAAAACACAGTGAGTGTACACACACACACACACACACACAGAGGAACACACACTCACACAGACACACACAGAGAGGAACACACACTCACACAGACACACACACACACAGAGGAACACACAGACACACACACACACACACACACACACACACACACACACACACACACACACACACACTCACACACACACACTCACACACACACATGGGTGCTCTGTAGGTGGGTATGAAAGTGTGGATCAGAAGAGGTCAGGATGTTTCACCCAGAAGACATTTACCATTCAGATACATTATCTGTTATTCAACCCACATGAAGACATTACCATTTTAGATACATTATCTGTTATTCAACCCACATGAAGACATTACCATTTTAGATACATTACATCTGTTATTCAACCCACATGAAGACATTACCATTTTAGATACATTACATCTGTTATTCAACCCACATGAAGACATTACCATTCAGATACATTATCTGTTATTCAACCCACATGAAGACATTACCATTTTAGATACATTACATCTGTTATTCAACCCACATGAAGACATTACCATTCAGATACATTATCTGTTATTCAACCCATATGAAGACATTACCATTTTAGATACATTACATCTGTTATTCAACCCACATGAAGACATTACCATTCAGATACATTATCTGTTATTCAACCCACATGAAGACATTACCATTTTAGATACATTACATCTGTTATTCAACCCACATGAAGACATTACCATTTTAGATACATTACATCTGTTATTCAACCCACATGAAGACATTACCATTTTAGATACATTACATCTGTTATTCAACCCACATGAAGACATTACCATTCAGATACATTATCTGTTATTCAACCCACATGAAGACATTACCATTTTAGATACATTACATCTGTTATTCAACCCACATGAAGACATTACCATTTTAGATACAGTGCTATGAAAAAGTATCTGCCCCCTTTCTAATGTTCTCTATTTTTGCATATTTGTGATACTGAATGTTATCAGATCTTCAACCAAAACCTAATATTAGATAAAGGGAACATAAGTGAACCAATAACATAAATTACATACTTATTTCATTTATTTCATTAACAAAGTCATGCAACACCCAATGCCCCTGTGTGAAAAAGTAATTGCACCCTTACACTCAATAACTGGTTGTGCCACCTTCAGCTGCAATGACTCCAACCAAACGCTTCCTGTAGTTGTTGATCAGTCTCTCACGTCGCTGTGGAGGAATTTCGGCCCACTCTTCCGTGCAGAACTGCTTTAACTCAGTGACGTGTGGGTTTTCAAGCATGAACTGCTCGTTTCAAGTCCTGCCACAACATCTCAATTGGGATTAGGTCTGGACTTTTGACTAGGTCATTCCAAAACTTCAAATTTGTTGCTTTTTAGCAATTTTCATGTAGAGTTGATTGTGTGTTTTGGATCATTGTCTTGCTGCATGACCCAGCTGGGCTTTTAATTACTTTTTCACACAGGGGCATTGAGTGTTGCATAACTTTGTTTATGAAATAAATATGTAATTGTTGTGTTATTGGTTCACTTATGTTCCCTTTATCTAATATTAGGTTTTGGTTGAAGATCTGATAACATTCAGTATCACAAATATGCAAAAGTAGAGAAAATTAGAAAGGGGGCAGATACATTTACATTTACGTCATTTAGCAGACGCTCTTATCCAGAGCGACTTACACATAGGTGCATTCACCTTATAGCCAGTGGGACAACCACTTTACAAAGTTTTTTTTTTGGGGGGGGGGGGGGGGGCTGGAGTAAAGGGGGGGGGGGGGGGGGTAGAAGGATTACTTTATCCTATCACAGGTATTCCTTAAAGAGGTGGGGTTTCAAATGTCTCCGGAAGGTGGTGAGTGACTCCGCTGTCCTGGCGTCGTGAGGGAGCTTGTTCCACCATTGGGGTGCCAGAGCAGCGAACAGCTTTGACTGGGCTGAGCGGGAACTGTGCTTCCGCAGAGGAAGGGGAGCCAGCAGGCCAGAGGTGGATGAACGCAATGCCCTCGTTTGGGTGTAGGGACTGATCAGAGCCTGAAGGTACGGAGGTGCCGTTCCCCTCACAGCTCCGTAGGCAAGCACCATGGTCTTGTAGCACTGTATCTAAAATGGTAATGTCTTCATGTGGGTTGAATAACAGATAATGTATCTGAATGGTAATGTCTTCATGTGGGTTGAATAACAGATAATGTATCTGAATGGTAATGTCTTCATGTGGATTGAATAACAGATAATGTATCTGAATGGTAATGTCTTCATGTGGGTTGAATAACAGATAATGCATCTGAATGGTAATGTCTTCATGTGGGTTGAATAACAGATAATGCATCTGAATGGTAATGTCTTCATATGGGTTGAATAACAGATAATGCATCTGAATGGTAATGTCTTCATATGGGTTGAATAACAGATAATGTATCTGAATGGTAATGTCTTCATGTGGGTTGAATAACAGATAATGTATCTAAAATGGTAATGTCTTCATGTGGGTTGAATAACAGATAATGTATCTGAATGGTAATGTCTTCATGTGGGTTGAATAACAGATGTAATGTATCTAAATTGTAATGTATTCATGTGGGTTGAATAACAGATAATGTATCTGAATGGTAATGTCTTCATATGGGTTGAATAACAGATAATGTATCTGAATGGTAATGTCTTCATGTGGGTTGAATAACACATAATGTATCTGAATGGTAATGTCTTCATGTGGGTTGAATAACAGATGTAATGTATCTAAATGGTAATGTCTTCATGTGGGTTGAATAACAGATGTAATGTATCTAAAATGGTAATGTCTTCATGTGGATTGAATAACAGATAATGTATCTGAATAGTAATTTATTCTGGGTGAAACATCCTGATCTGTTATTCAACCCACATGAAGACATTACCATTCAGATACATTACATCTGTTATTCAACCCACATGAAGACATTACCATTCAGATACATTACATCTGTTATTCAACCCACATGAAGACATTACCATTCAGATACATTATCTGTTATTCAACCCACATGAAGACATTACCATTCAGATACATTATCTGTTATTCAACCCACATGAAGACATTACCATTCAGATACATTATCTGTTATTCAACCCACATGAAGACATTACCATTCAGATACATTACATCTGTTATTCAACCCACATGAAGACATTACCATTCAGATACATTACATCTGTTATTCAACCCACATGAAGACATTACCATTTAGATACATTACATCTGTTATTCAACCCACATGAAGACATTACCATTCAGATACATTACATCTGTTATTCAACCCACATGAAGACATTACCATTCAGATACATTATCTGTTATTCAACCCACATGAAGACATTACCATTCAGATACATTATCTGTTATTCAACCCACATGAAGACATTACCATTCAGATACATTATCTGTTATTCAACCCACATGAAGACATTACCATTCAGATACATTACATCTGTTATTCAACCCACATGAAGACATTACCATTCAGATACATTACATCTGTTATTCAACCCACATGAAGACATTACCATTCAGATACATTATCTGTTATTCAACCCACATGAAGACATTACCATTCAGATACATTATCTGTTATTCAACCCACATGAAGACATTACCATTCAGATACATTATCTGTTATTCAAACCACATGAAGACATTACCATTCAGATACATTATCTGTTATTCAACCCACATGAAGACATTACCATTCAGATACATTATCTGTTATTCAACCCACATGAAGACATTACCATTCAGATACATTATCTGTTATTCAACCCACATGAAGACATTACCATTCAGATACATTATCTGTTAATCAACCCACATGAAGACGTTACCATTCAGATACATTATCTGTTATTCAACCCACATGAAGACATTACCATTCAGATACATTACATCTGTTATTCAACCCACATGAAGACATTACCATTCAGATACATTACATCTGTTATTCAACCCACATGTAGACATTACCATTCAGATACATTATCTGTTATTCAACCCACATGAAGACATTACCATTCAGATACATTATCTGTTATTCAACCCACATGAAGACATTACCATTCAGATACATTATCTGTTATTCAACCCACATGAAGACATTACCATTCAGATACATTATCTGTTATTCAACCCACATGAAGACATTACCATTCAGATACATTATCTGTTATTCAACCCACGTGAAGACATTACCATTCAGATACATTATCTGTTATTCAACCCACATGAAGACATTACCATTCAGATACATTACATCTGTTATTCAACCCACATGAAGACATTACCATTCAGATACATTACATCTGTTATTCAACCCACATGAAGACATTACCATTCAGATACATTACATCTGTTATTCAACCCACATGAAGACATTACCATTCAGATACATTACATCTGTTATTCAACCCACATGAAGACATTACCATTCAGATACATTACATCTGTTATTCAACCCACATGAAGACATTACCATTCAGATACATTATCTGTTATTCAACCCACATGAAGACATTACCATTCAGATACATTATCTGTTATTCAACCCACATGAAGACATTACCATTCAGATACATTATCTGTTAATCAACCCACATGAAGACATTACCATTCAGATACATTATCTGTTATTCAACCCACATGAAGACATTACCATTCAGATACATTACATCTGTTATTCAACCCACATGAAGACATTACCATTCAGATACATTACATCTGTTATTCAACCCACATGAAGACATTACCATTCAGATACATTACATCTGTTATTCAACCCACATGAAGACATTACCATTCAGATACATTACATCTGTTATTCAACCCACATGAAGACATTACCATTCAGATACATTACATCTGTTATTCAACCCACATGAAGACATTACCATTCAGATACATTATCTGTTATTCAACCCACATGAAGACATTACCATTCAGATACATTATCTGTTATTCAACCCACATGAAGACATTACCATTCAGATACATTATCTGTTATTCAACCCACATGAAGACATTACCATTCAGATACATTATCTGTTATTCAACCCACATGAAGACATTACCATTCAGATACATTATCTGTTATTCAACCCACATGAAGACATTACCATTCAGATACATTACATCTGTTATTCAACCCACATGAAGACATTACCATTCAGATACATTACATCTGTTATTCAACCCACATGAAGACATTACCATTCAGATACATTATCTGTTATTCAACCCACATGAAGACATTACCATTCAGATACATTATCTGTTATTCAACCCACATGAAGACATTACCATTCAGATACATTATCTGTTATTCAACCCACATGAAGACATTACCATTCAGATACATTACATCTGTTATTCAACCCACATGAAGACATTACCATTCAGATACATTATCTGTTATTCAACCCACATGAAGACATTACCATTCAGATACATTATCTGTTATTCAACCCACATGAAGACATTACCATTCAGATACATTATCTGTTATTCAACCCACATGAAGACATTACCATTCAGATACATTATCTGTTATTCAACCCACATGAAGACATTACCATTCAGATACATTATCTGTTATTCAACCCACATGAAGACATTACCATTCAGATACATTATCTGTTATTCAACCCACATGAAGACATTACCATTCAGATACATTATCTGTTATTCAACCCACATGAAGACATTACCATTCAGATACATTATCTGTTATTCAACCCACATGAAGACATTACCATTCAGATACATTATCTGTTATTCAACCCACATGAAGACGTTACCATTCAGATACATTATCTGTTAATCAACCCACATGAAGACGTTACCATTCAGATACATTATCTGTTATTCAACCCACATGAAGACATTACCATTCAGATACATTACATCTGTTATTCAACCCACATGAAGACATTACCATTCAGATACATTACATCTGTTATTCAACCCACATGAAGACATTACCATTCAGATACATTATCTGTTATTCAACCCACATGAAGACATTACCATTCAGATACATTATCTGTTATTCAACCCACATGAGGACATTACCATTCAGATACATTATCTGTTATTCAACCCACATGAAGACATTACCATTCAGATACATTATCTGTTATTCAACCCACATGAAGACATTACCATTCAGATACATTACATCTGTTATTCAACCCACATGAAGACATTACCATTCAGATACATTACATCTGTTATTCAACCCACATGAAGACATTACCATTCAGATACATTACATCTGTTATTCAACCCACATGAAGACATTACCATTCAGATACATTACATCTGTTATTCAACCCACATGAAGACATTACCATTCAGATACATTACATCTGTTATTCAACCCACATGAAGACATTACCATTCAGATACATTACATCTGTTATTCAACCCACATGAAGACATTACCATTCAGATACATTACATCTGTTATTCAACCCACATGAAGACATTACCATTCAGATACATTATCTGTTATTCAACCCACATGAAGACATTACCATTCAGATACATTATCTGTTAATCAACCCACATGAAGACGTTACCATTCAGATACATTATCTGTTATTCAACCCACATGAAGACGTTACCATTCAGATACATTACATCTGTTATTCAACCACATGAAGACATTACCATTCAGATACATTATCTGTTATTCAACCCACATGAAGACATTACCATTCAGATACATTATCTGTTATTCAACCCACATGAAGACATTACCATTCAGATACATTATCTGTTATTCAACCCACATGAAGACATTACCATTCAGATACATTATCTGTTATTCAACCCACATGAAGACATTACCATTCAGATACATTATCTGTTATTCAACCCACATGAAGACATTACCATTCAGATACATTATCTGTTATTCAACCCACATGAAGACATTACCATTCAGATACATATCTGTTATTCAACCCACATGAAGACATTACCATTCAGATACATTACATCTGTTATTCAACCCACATGAAGACATTACCATTCAGATACATTACATCTGTTATTCAACCCACATGAAGACATTACCATTCAGATACATTACATCTGTTATTCAACCCACATGAAGACATTACCATTCAGATACATTACATCTGTTATTCAACCCACATGAAGACATTACCATTCAGATACATTACATCTGTTATTCAACCCACATGAAGACATTACCATTCAGATACATTACATCTGTTATTCAACCCACATGAAGACATTACCATTCAGATACATTATCTGTTATTCAACCCACATGAAGACATTACCATTCAGATACATTACATCTGTTATTCAACCCACATGAAGACATTACCATTCAGATACATTATCTGTTATTCAACCCACATGAAGACATTACCATTCAGATACATTATCTGTTATTCAACCCACATGAAGACATTACCATTCAGATACATTATCTGTTATTCAACCCACATGAAGACATTACCATTCAGATACATTATCTGTTATTCAACCCACATGAAGACATTACCATTCAGATACATTACATCTGTTATTCAACCCACATGAAGACATTACCATTCAGATACATTATCTGTTATTCAACCCACATGAAGACATTACCATTCAGATACATTATCTGTTATTCAACCCACATGAAGACATTACCATTCAGATACATTACATCTGTTATTCAACCCACATGAAG
>NW_028165087.1:277623-305123 GCF_964263955.1 Coregonus lavaretus
ATTACATACTGTTACAAACTAGATCAATACATTACATACTGTTACAAAATAGATCAATACATACTGTTACAAACTAGATCAATACATTACATACTGTTACAAACTAGATCAATACATTACATACTGTTACAAACTAGATCAATACATTACAAACTGTTACAAACTAGTTCAATACATACTGTTACAAACTAGATCAATACATACTGTTACAAACTAGATCAATACATGACATACTGTTACAAACTAGATCAATACATACTGTTACAAACTAGATCAATACATTACATACTGTTACAAACTAGTTCAATACATACTGTTACAAACTAGATCAATACACACTGTTACAAACTAGATCAATACATACTGTTACAAACTAGATCAATACATACTGTTACAAACTAGATCAATACATTACATACTGTTACAAACTAGTTTAATACACACTGTTACAAACTAGATCAATACATACTGTTACAAACTAGATCAATACATTACACACTGTTACAAACTAGATCAATACATTACATACTGTTACAAACTAGATCAATACATTACATACTGTTACAAACTAGATCAATACATTACATACTGTTACAAACTAGATCAATACATTACATACTGTTACAAACTAGATCAATACACACTGTTACAAACTAGATCAATACATACTGTTACAAACTAGATCAATACATTACATACTGTTACAAACTAGATCAATACATACTGTTACAAACTAGATCAATACATACTGTTACAAACTAGATCAATACATTACATACTGTTACAAACTAGATCAATACATTACATACTGTTACAAACTAGATCAATACATTACATACTGTTACAAACTAGATCAATACATTACATACTGTTACAAACTAGATCAATACATTACATACTGTTACAAACTAGATCAATACATTACATACTGTTACAAACTAGATCAATACATACTGTTACAAACTAGATCAATACATACTGTTACAAACTAGATCAATACATTACATACTGTTACAAACTAGATAAAAACATACTGTTACAAACTAGATCAATACATTACAAACTGTTACAAACTAGTTCAATACATACTGTTACAAACTAGATCAATACATACTGTTACAAACTAGATCAATACATGACATACTGTTACAAACTAGATCAATACATACTGTTACAAACTAGATCAATACATTACATACTGTTACAAACTAGTTCAATACATACTGTTACAAACTAGATCAATACACACTGTTACAAACTAGATCAATACATACTGTTACAAACTAGATCAATACATACTGTTACAAACTAGATCAATACATTACATACTGTTACAAACTAGTTTAATACACACTGTTACAAACTAGATCAATACATACTGTTACAAACTAGATCAATACATTACATATTGTTACAAACTAGTTCAATACATACTGTTACAAACTAGATCAATACACACTGTTACAAACTAGATCAATACATACTGTTACAAACTAGATCAATACATACTGTTACAAACTAGATCAATACATTACATACTGTTACAAACTAGATCAATACACACTGTTACAAACTAGATCAATACATTACATACTGTTACAAACTAGATCAATACATTACATACTGTTACAAACGTGATCAATACATTACATACTGTTACAAACTAGATCAATACATTACATACTGTTACAAACGTGATCAATACATTACATACTGTTACAAACTAGATCAATACATTACACACTGTTACAAACTAGATCAATACATTACATACTGTTACAAACGTGATCAATACATTACATACTGTTACAAACTAGATCAATACATACTGTTACAAACGTGATCAATAGATTACATACTGTTACAAACTAGATCAATACATTACATACTGTTACAAACTAGATCAATACATACTGTTACAAACTAGATCAATACATTACATACTGTTACAAACTAGATCAATACATTACATACTGTTACAAACTAGATCAATACATTACATACTGTTACAAACTAGATCAATACATTACACACTGTTACAAACTAGATCAATACATTACATACTGTTACAAACTAGATCAATACATTACATACGGTTACAAACTAGATCAATACATTACATACTGTTACAAACTAGTTCAATACACACTGTTACAAACTAGATCAATACATACTGTTACAAACTAGATCAATACATACTGTTACAAACTAGATCAATACATTACATACTGTTACAAACTAGATCAATACATTACATACTGTTACAAACTAGATCAATACATACTGTTACAAACTAGATCAATACATACTGTTACAAACTAGATCAATACATTACATACTGTTACAAACTAGATAAAAACATACTGTTACAAACTAGATCAATACATTACAAACTGTTACAAACTAGTTCAATACATACTGTTACAAACTAGATCAATACATACTGTTACAAACTAGATCAATACATGACATACTGTTACAAACTAGATCAATACATACTGTTACAAACTAGATCAATACATTACATACTGTTACAAACTAGTTCAATACATACTGTTACAAACTAGATCAATACACACTGTTACAAACTAGATCAATACATACTGTTACAAACTAGATCAATACATACTGTTACAAACTAGATCAATACATTACATACTGTTACAAACTAGTTTAATACACACTGTTACAAACTAGATCAATACATACTGTTACAAACTAGATCAATACATTACATATTGTTACAAACTAGTTCAATACATACTGTTACAAACTAGATCAATACACACTGTTACAAACTAGATCAATACATACTGTTACAAACTAGATCAATACATACTGTTACAAACTAGATCAATACATTACATACTGTTACAAACTAGATCAATACACACTGTTACAAACTAGATCAATACATTACATACTGTTACAAACTAGATCAATACATTACATACTGTTACAAACGTGATCAATACATTACATACTGTTACAAACTAGATCAATACATTACATACTGTTACAAACTAGATCAATACATTACATACTGTTACAAACTAGATCAATACATTACACACTGTTACAAACTAGATCAATACACACTGTTACAAACTAGATCAATACATTACATACTGTTACAAACTAGATCAATACATTACATACTGTTACAAAATAGATCAATACATACTGTTACAAACTAGATCAATACATTACATACTGTTACAAACTAGATCAATACATACTGTTACAAACTAGATCAATACATACTGTTACAAACTAGATCAATACATTACATACTGTTACAAACTAGATCAATACATACTGTTACAAACTAGATCAATACATTACATACTGTTACAAACTAGTTCAATGCATACTGTTACAAACTAGATCAATACACACTGTTACAAACTAGATCAATACATACTGTTACAAACTAGATCAATACATACTGTTACAAACTAGATCAATACATTACATACTGTTACAAACTAGTTTAATACACACTGTTACAAACTAGATCAATACATACTGTTACAAACTAGATCAATACATTACACACTGTTACAAACTAGATCAATACATTACATACTGTTACAAACTAGATCAATACATTACATACTGTTACAAACTAGATCAATACATTACATACTGTTACAAACTAGATCAATACATTACATACTGTTACAAACTAGATCAATACACACTGTTACAAACTAGATCAATACATACTGTTACAAACTAGATCAATACATTACATACTGTTACAAACTAGTTCAATACACACTGTTACAAACTAGATCAATACATACTGTTACAAACTAGATCAATACATACTGTTACAAACTAGATCAATACATTACATACTGTTACAAACTAGATCAATACATTACATACTGTTACAAACTAGATCAATACATACTGTTACAAACTAGATCAATACATACTGTTACAAACTAGATCAATACATTACATACTGTTACAAACTAGATAAAAACATACTGTTACAAACTAGATCAATACATTACATAATGTTACAAACTAGATCAATACATTACATACTGTTACAAACTAGATCAATACATTACATATGTTACAAACTAGATCAATACATACTGTTACAAACTAGATCAATACATACTGTTACAAACTAGATCAATACATACTGTTACAAACTAGATCAATACATACTGTTACAAACTAGATCAATACATTACATACTGTTACAAACTAGATCAATACATTACATACTGTTACAAACTAGATCAATACATACTGTTACAAACTAGATCAATACATTACATACTGTTACAAACTAGTTCAATACATACTGTTACAAACTAGATCAATACATTACATACTGTTACAAACTAGATCAATACATTACATACTGTTACAAACTAGATCAATACATACTGTTACAAACTAGATCAATACATTACATACTGTTACAAACTAGATCAATACATTACATACTGTTACAAACTAGATCAATACATTACATACTGTTACAAACTAGATCAATACATTACACACTGTTACAAACTAGATCAATACACACTGTTACAAACTAGATCAATACATTACATACTGTTACAAACTAGATCAATACATTACATACTGTTACAAAATAGATCAATACATACTGTTACAAACTAGATCAATACATTACATACTGTTACAAACTAGATCAATACATTACATACTGTTACAAACTAGATCAATACATTACAAACTGTTACAAACTAGTTCAATACATACTGTTACAAACTAGATCAATACATACTGTTACAAACTAGATCAATACATGACATACTGTTACAAACTAGATCAATACATACTGTTACAAACTAGATCAATACATTACATACTGTTACAAACTAGTTCAATACATACTGTTACAAACTAGATCAATACACACTGTTACAAACTAGATCAATACATACTGTTACAAACTAGATCAATACATACTGTTACAAACTAGATCAATACATTACATACTGTTACAAACTAGTTTAATACACACTGTTACAAACTAGATCAATACATACTGTTACAAACTAGATCAATACATTACACACTGTTACAAACTAGATCAATACATTACATACTGTTACAAACTAGATCAATACATTACATACTGTTACAAACTAGATCAATACATTACATACTGTTACAAACTAGATCAATACACACTGTTACAAACTAGATCAATACATACTGTTACAAACTAGATCAATACATTACATACTGTTACAAACTAGATCAATACATACTGTTACAAACTAGATCAATACATACTGTTACAAACTAGATCAATACATTACATACTGTTACAAACTAGATCAATACATTACATACTGTTACAAACTAGATCAATACATTACATACTGTTACAAACTAGATCAATACATTACATACTGTTACAAACTAGATCAATACATTACATACTGTTACAAACTAGATCAATACATTACATACTGTTACAAACTAGATCAATACATACTGTTACAAACTAGATCAATACATACTGTTACAAACTAGATCAATACATTACATACTGTTACAAACTAGATAAAAACATACTGTTACAAACTAGATCAATACATTACAAACTGTTACAAACTAGTTCAATACATACTGTTACAAACTAGATCAATACATACTGTTACAAACTAGATCAATACATGACATACTGTTACAAACTAGATCAATACATACTGTTACAAACTAGATCAATACATTACATACTGTTACAAACTAGTTCAATACATACTGTTACAAACTAGATCAATACACACTGTTACAAACTAGATCAATACATACTGTTACAAACTAGATCAATACATACTGTTACAAACTAGATCAATACATTACATACTGTTACAAACTAGTTTAATACACACTGTTACAAACTAGATCAATACATACTGTTACAAACTAGATCAATACATTACATATTGTTACAAACTAGTTCAATACATACTGTTACAAACTAGATCAATACACACTGTTACAAACTAGATCAATACATACTGTTACAAACTAGATCAATACATACTGTTACAAACTAGATCAATACATTACATACTGTTACAAACTAGATCAATACACACTGTTACAAACTAGATCAATACATTACATACTGTTACAAACTAGATCAATACATTACATACTGTTACAAACGTGATCAATACATTACATACTGTTACAAACTAGATCAATACATTACATACTGTTACAAACGTGATCAATACATTACATACTGTTACAAACTAGATCAATACATTACACACTGTTACAAACTAGATCAATACATTACATACTGTTACAAACGTGATCAATACATTACATACTGTTACAAACTAGATCAATACATACTGTTACAAACGTGATCAATAGATTACATACTGTTACAAACTAGATCAATACATTACATACTGTTACAAACTAGATCAATACATACTGTTACAAACTAGATCAATACATTACATACTGTTACAAACTAGATCAATACATTACATACTGTTACAAACTAGATCAATACATTACATACTGTTACAAACTAGATCAATACATTACACACTTTTACAAACTAGATCAATACACACTGTTACAAACTAGATCAATACATTACATACTGTTACAAACTAGATCAATACATTACATACTGTTACAAAATAGATCAATACATACTGTTACAAACTAGATCAATACATTACATACTGTTACAAACTAGATCAATACATACTGTTACAAACTAGATCAATACATTACATACTGTTACAAACTAGATCAATACATTACATACTGTTACAAACTAGATCAATACATTACACACTGTTACAAACTAGATCAATACACACTGTTACAAACTAGATCAATACATTACATACTGTTACAAACTAGATCAATACATTACATACTGTTACAAAATAGATCAATACATACTGTTACAAACTAGATCAATACATTACATACTGTTACAAACTAGATCAATACATTACATACTGTTACAAACTAGATCAATACATTACAAACTGTTACAAACTAGTTCAATACATACTGTTACAAACTAGATCAATACATACTGTTACAAACTAGATCAATACATGACATACTGTTACAAACTAGATCAATACATACTGTTACAAACTAGATCAATACATTACATACTGTTACAAACTAGTTCAATACATACTGTTACAAACTAGATCAATACACACTGTTACAAACTAGATCAATACATACTGTTACAAACTAGATCAATACATACTGTTACAAACTAGATCAATACATTACATACTGTTACAAACTAGTTTAATACACACTGTTACAAACTAGATCAATACATACTGTTACAAACTAGATCAATACATTACACACTGTTACAAACTAGATCAATACATTACATACTGTTACAAACTAGATCAATACATTACATACTGTTACAAACTAGATCAATACATTACATACTGTTACAAACTAGATCAATACATTACATACTGTTACAAACTAGATCAATACACACTGTTACAAACTAGATCAATACATACTGTTACAAACTAGATCAATACATTACATACTGTTACAAACTAGATCAATACATACTGTTACAAACTAGATCAATACATACTGTTACAAACTAGATCAATACATTACATACTGTTACAAACTAGATCAATACATTACATACTGTTACAAACTAGATCAATACATTACATACTGTTACAAACTAGATCAATACATTACATACTGTTACAAACTAGATCAATACATTACATACTGTTACAAACTAGATCAATACATTACATACTGTTACAAACTAGATCAATACATACTGTTACAAACTAGATCAATACATACTGTTACAAACTAGATCAATACATTACATACTGTTACAAACTAGATAAAAACATACTGTTACAAACTAGATCAATACATTACAAACTGTTACAAACTAGTTCAATACATACTGTTACAAACTAGATCAATACATACTGTTACAAACTAGATCAATACATGACATACTGTTACAAACTAGATCAATACATACTGTTACAAACTAGATCAATACATTACATACTGTTACAAACTAGTTCAATACATACTGTTACAAACTAGATCAATACACACTGTTACAAACTAGATCAATACATACTGTTACAAACTAGATCAATACATACTGTTACAAACTAGATCAATACATTACATACTGTTACAAACTAGTTTAATACACACTGTTACAAACTAGATCAATACATACTGTTACAAACTAGATCAATACATTACATATTGTTACAAACTAGTTCAATACATACTGTTACAAACTAGATCAATACACACTGTTACAAACTAGATCAATACATACTGTTACAAACTAGATCAATACATACTGTTACAAACTAGATCAATACATTACATACTGTTACAAACTAGATCAATACACACTGTTACAAACTAGATCAATACATTACATACTGTTACAAACTAGATCAATACATTACATACTGTTACAAACGTGATCAATACATTACATACTGTTACAAACTAGATCAATACATTACATACTGTTACAAACGTGATCAATACATTACATACTGTTACAAACTAGATCAATACATTACACACTGTTACAAACTAGATCAATACATTACATACTGTTACAAACGTGATCAATACATTACATACTGTTACAAACTAGATCAATACATACTGTTACAAACGTGATCAATAGATTACATACTGTTACAAACTAGATCAATACATTACATACTGTTACAAACTAGATCAATACATACTGTTACAAACTAGATCAATACATTACATACTGTTACAAACTAGATCAATACATTACATACTGTTACAAACTAGATCAATACATTACATACTGTTACAAACTAGATCAATACATTACACACTGTTACAAACTAGATCAATACACACTGTTACAAACTAGATCAATACATTACATACTGTTACAAACTAGATCAATACATTACATACTGTTACAAAATAGATCAATACATACTGTTACAAACTAGATCAATACATTACATACTGTTACAAACTAGATCAATACATACTGTTACAAACTAGATCAATACATACTGTTACAAACTAGATCAATACATTACATACTGTTACAAACTAGATCAATACATACTGTTACAAACTAGATCAATACATTACATACTGTTACAAACTAGTTCAATGCATACTGTTACAAACTAGATCAATACACACTGTTACAAACTAGATCAATACATACTGTTACAAACTAGATCAATACATACTGTTACAAACTAGATCAATACATTACATACTGTTACAAACTAGTTTAATACACACTGTTACAAACTAGATCAATACATACTGTTACAAACTAGATCAATACATTACACACTGTTACAAACTAGATCAATACATTACATACTGTTACAAACTAGATCAATACATTACATACTGTTACAAACTAGATCAATACATTACATACTGTTACAAACTAGATCAATACATTACATACTGTTACAAACTAGATCAATACACACTGTTACAAACTAGATCAATACATACTGTTACAAACTAGATCAATACATTACATACTGTTACAAACTAGTTCAATACACACTGTTACAAACTAGATCAATACATACTGTTACAAACTAGATCAATACATTACATACTGTTACAAACTAGATCAATACATTACATACTGTTACAAACTAGATCAATACATACTGTTACAAACTAGATCAATACATACTGTTACAAACTAGATCAATACATTACATACTGTTACAAACTAGATAAAAACATACTGTTACAAACTAGATCAATACATTACATAATGTTACAAACTAGATCAATACATTACATACTGTTACAAACTAGATCAATACATTACATATGTTACAAACTAGATCAATACATACTGTTACAAACTAGATCAATACATACTGTTACAAACTAGATCAATACATACTGTTACAAACTAGATCAATACATACTGTTACAAACTAGATCAATACATACTGTTACAAACTAGATCAATACATACTGTTACAAACTAGATCAATACATTACATACTGTTACAAACTAGATCAATACATTACATACTGTTACAAACTAGATCAATACATACTGTTACAAACTAGATCAATACATTACATACTGTTACAAACTAGTTCAATACATACTGTTACAAACTAGATCAATACATTACATACTGTTACAAACTAGATCAATACATTACATACTGTTACAAACTAGATCAATACATACTGTTACAAACTAGATCAATACATTACATACTGTTACAAACTAGATCAATACATTACATACTGTTACAAACTAGATCAATACATTACATACTGTTACAAACTAGATCAATACATTACACACTGTTACAAACTAGATCAATACACACTGTTACAAACTAGATCAATACATTACATACTGTTACAAACTAGATCAATACATTACATACTGTTACAAAATAGATCAATACATACTGTTACAAACTAGATCAATACATTACATACTGTTACAAACTAGATCAATACATTACATACTGTTACAAACTAGATCAATACATTACAAACTGTTACAAACTAGTTCAATACATACTGTTACAAACTAGATCAATACATACTGTTACAAACTAGATCAATACATGACATACTGTTACAAACTAGATCAATACATACTGTTACAAACTAGATCAATACATTACATACTGTTACAAACTAGTTCAATACATACTGTTACAAACTAGATCAATACACACTGTTACAAACTAGATCAATACATACTGTTACAAACTAGATCAATACATACTGTTACAAACTAGATCAATACATTACATACTGTTACAAACTAGTTTAATACACACTGTTACAAACTAGATCAATACATACTGTTACAAACTAGATCAATACATTACACACTGTTACAAACTAGATCAATACATTACATACTGTTACAAACTAGATCAATACATTACATACTGTTACAAACTAGATCAATACATTACATACTGTTACAAACTAGATCAATACATTACATACTGTTACAAACTAGATCAATACACACTGTTACAAACTAGATCAATACATACTGTTACAAACTAGATCAATACATTACATACTGTTACAAACTAGATCAATACATACTGTTACAAACTAGATCAATACATACTGTTACAAACTAGATCAATACATTACATACTGTTACAAACTAGATCAATACATTACATACTGTTACAAACTAGATCAATACATTACATACTGTTACAAACGTGATCAATACATTACATACTGTTACAAACTAGATCAATACATACTGTTACAAACGTGATCAATAGATTACATACTGTTACAAACTAGATCAATACATTACATACTGTTACAAACTAGATCAATACATACTGTTACAAACTAGATCAATACATTACATACTGTTACAAACTAGATCAATACATTACATACTGTTACAAACTAGATCAATACATTACATACTGTTACAAACTAGATCAATACATTACACACTGTTACAAACTAGATCAATACACACTGTTACAAACTAGATCAATACATTACATACTGTTACAAACTAGATCAATACATTACATACTGTTACAAAATAGATCAATACATACTGTTACAAACTAGATCAATACATTACATACTGTTACAAACTAGATCAATACATACTGTTACAAACTAGATCAATACATACTGTTACAAACTAGATCAATACATTACATACTGTTACAAACTAGATCAATACATACTGTTACAAACTAGATCAATACATTACATACTGTTACAAACTAGTTCAATGCATACTGTTACAAACTAGATCAATACACACTGTTACAAACTAGATCAATACATACTGTTACAAACTAGATCAATACATACTGTTACAAACTAGATCAATACATTACATACTGTTACAAACTAGTTTAATACACACTGTTACAAACTAGATCAATACATACTGTTACAAACTAGATCAATACATTACACACTGTTACAAACTAGATCAATACATTACATACTGTTACAAACTAGATCAATACATTACATACTGTTACAAACTAGATCAATACATTACATACTGTTACAAACTAGATCAATACATTACATACTGTTACAAACTAGATCAATACACACTGTTACAAACTAGATCAATACATACTGTTACAAACTAGATCAATACATTACATACTGTTACAAACTAGTTCAATACACACTGTTACAAACTAGATCAATACATACTGTTACAAACTAGATCAATACATACTGTTACAAACTAGATCAATACATTACATACTGTTACAAACTAGATCAATACATTACATACTGTTACAAACTAGATCAATACATACTGTTACAAACTAGATCAATACATACTGTTACAAACTAGATCAATACATTACATACTGTTACAAACTAGATAAAAACATACTGTTACAAACTAGATCAATACATTACATAATGTTACAAACTAGATCAATACATTACATACTGTTACAAACTAGATCAATACATTACATATGTTACAAACTAGATCAATACATACTGTTACAAACTAGATCAATACATACTGTTACAAACTAGATCAATACATACTGTTACAAACTAGATCAATACATACTGTTACAAACTAGATCAATACATTACATACTGTTACAAACTAGATCAATACATTACATACTGTTACAAACTAGATCAATACATACTGTTACAAACTAGATCAATACATTACATACTGTTACAAACTAGTTCAATACATACTGTTACAAACTAGATCAATACATTACATACTGTTACAAACTAGATCAATACATTACATACTGTTACAAACTAGATCAATACATACTGTTACAAACTAGATCAATACATTACATACTGTTACAAACTAGATCAATACATTACATACTGTTACAAACTAGATCAATACATTACATACTGTTACAAACTAGATCAATACATTACACACTGTTACAAACTAGATCAATACACACTGTTACAAACTAGATCAATACATTACATACTGTTACAAACTAGATCAATACATTACATACTGTTACAAAATAGATCAATACATACTGTTACAAACTAGATCAATACATTACATACTGTTACAAACTAGATCAATACATTACATACTGTTACAAACTAGATCAATACATTACAAACTGTTACAAACTAGTTCAATACATACTGTTACAAACTAGATCAATACATACTGTTACAAACTAGATCAATACATGACATACTGTTACAAACTAGATCAATACATACTGTTACAAACTAGATCAATACATTACATACTGTTACAAACTAGTTCAATACATACTGTTACAAACTAGATCAATACACACTGTTACAAACTAGATCAATACATACTGTTACAAACTAGATCAATACATACTGTTACAAACTAGATCAATACATTACATACTGTTACAAACTAGTTTAATACACACTGTTACAAACTAGATCAATACATACTGTTACAAACTAGATCAATACATTACACACTGTTACAAACTAGATCAATACATTACATACTGTTACAAACTAGATCAATACATTACATACTGTTACAAACTAGATCAATACATTACATACTGTTACAAACTAGATCAATACATTACATACTGTTACAAACTAGATCAATACACACTGTTACAAACTAGATCAATACATACTGTTACAAACTAGATCAATACATTACATACTGTTACAAACTAGATCAATACATACTGTTACAAACTAGATCAATACATACTGTTACAAACTAGATCAATACATTACATACTGTTACAAACTAGATCAATACATTACATACTGTTACAAACTAGATCAATACATACTGTTACAAACTAGATCAATACCTACTGTTACAAACTAGATCAATACATTACATACTGTTACAAACTAGATAAAAACATACTGTTACAAACTAGATCAATACATTACATAATGTTACAAATTAGATCAATACATTACATACTGTTACAAACTAGATCAATACATTACATATGTTACAGACTAGATCAATACATACTGTTACAAACTAGTTCAATAATACTGTTACAAACTAGATCAATACATACTGTTACAAACTAGATCAATACATTACATACTGTTACAAACTAGATCAATACATTACATACTGTTACAAACTAGATCAATACATTACATACTGTTACAAACTATATCAATACATTACATACTGTTACAAACTAGATCAATACATACTGTTACAAACTAGATCAATACATTACATACTGTTACAAACTAGTTCAATACACACTGTTACAAACTAGATCAATACATTACACACTGTTACAAACTAGATCAATACATTACATACTGTTACAAACTAGATCAATACATTACATACTGTTACAAACTAGATCAATACATACTGTTACAAACTAGATCAATACATTACATACTGTTACAAACTAGATCAATACATTACAGACGGTTACAAACTAGATCAATACATTACAGACGGTTACAAACTAGATCAATACATTATATACTTACAAACTAGATCAATACATTACATACTGTTACAAACTAGATCAATACACACTGTTACAAACTAGATCAATACATTACATAATGTTACAAACTAGATCAATACATTACATACTGTTACAAACTAGATCAATACACACTGTTACAAACTAGATCAATATATTACACACTGTTACAAACTAGATCAATACATTACATACTGTTACAAACTAGATCAATACATTACATACTGTTACAAACTAGATCAATACACACTGTTACAAACTAGATCAATACATTACATACTGTTACAAACTAGATCAATACATACTGTTACAAACTAGATCAATACATTACATACTGTTACAAACTAGATCAATACACACTGTTACAAACTAGATCAATACATTACATACTGTTACAAACTAGTTCAATACGTACTGTTACAATCTAGATCAATACACACTGTTACAAACTAGATCAATACATTACACAGTTACAAACTAGATCAATACATTACATACTGTTACAAACTAGATCAATACATTACATACTTTTACAAACTAGATCAATACATTACATACTGTTACAAACTAGATCAAAACATACTGTTACAAACTAGATCAATACATTACATACTGTTACAAACTAGATCAATACATACTGTTACAAACTAGATCAATACATTACATACTGTTACAAACTAGATCAATACATACTGTTACAAACTAGATCAATACATTACACACTGTTACAAACTAGATCAATACATTACATACTGTTACAAACTAGATCAATACATTACACACTGTTACAAACTAGATCAATACATTACATACTGTTACAAACTAGATCAATACATACTGTTACAAACTAGATCAATACATTACATACTGTTACAAACTAGATCAATACATTACACACTGTTACAAACTAGATCAATACATACTGTTACAAACTAGATCAATACATTACATACTGTTACAAACTAGATCAATACATACTGTTACAAACTAGATCAATACATTACATACTTTTACAAACTAGATCAATACACACTGTTACAAACTAGATCAATACATTACACACTGTTACAAACTAGATCAATACATTACATACTGTTACAAACTAGATCAATACATATTGTTACAAACTAGATCAATACATTACATACTTTTACAAACTAGATCAATACACACTGTTACAAACTAGATCAATACATTACACACTGTTACAAACTAGATCAATACATTACATACTGTTACAAACTAGATCAATACATATTGTTACAAACTAGATCAATACATTACATACTGTTACAAACTAGATCAATACACACTGTTACAAACTAGATCAATACATTACATACTGTTACAAACTAGATCAATACATACTGTTACAAACTAGATCAATACATTACATACTGTTACAAACTAGATCAATACACACTGTTACAAACTAGATCAATACATTACATACTGTTACAAACTAGATCAATACATACTGTTACAAACTAGATCAATACATTACATACTGTTACAAACTAGATCAATACATTACATACTGTTACAAACTAGATCAATACATACTGTTACAAACTAGATCAATACATTACATACTGTTACAAACTAGATCAATACATTACATACTGTTACAAACTAGATCAATACATACTGTTACAAACTAGATCAATACACACTGTTACAAACTAGATCAATACATTACATACTGTTACAAACTAGATCAATACATACTGTTACAAACTAGATCAATACATTACACACTGTTACAAACTAGATCAATACATTACATACTGTTACAAACTAGATCAATACATTACATACTGTTACAAACTAGATCAATACATTACATACTGTTACAAACTACATCAATACATTACATACTGTTACATACTAGATCAATACATACTGTTACAAACTAGATCAATACATTACATACTGTTACAAACTAGTTCAATACATACTGTTACAAACTAGATCAATGCACACTGTTACAAACTAGATCAATACATACTGTTACAAACTAGATCAATACATTACATACTGTTACAAACTACATCAATACATTACACACTTTTACAAACTAGATCAATACATACTGTTACAAACTAGATCAATACATACTGTTACAAACTAGATCAATACATTACATACTGTTACAAACTAGATCAATACATTACATACTGTTACAAACTAGATCAATACATTACATACTGTTACAAACTAGATCAATACATTACATACTGTTACAAACTACATCAATACATTACATACTGTTACAAACTAGATCAATACATACTGTTACAAACTAGATCAATACATTACACACTGTTACAAACTACATCAATACATTACATACTGTTACAAACTAGATCAATACATTACATACTGTTACAAACTAGATCAATACATTACATACTGTTACAAACTAGATCAATACATTACATACTGTTACAAACTAGGTCAATACTGTTACAAACTAGATCATTACATACTGTTACAAACTAGATCAATACTGTCAATGGAAGGGGAAAAAAAGGTGCAGTGTGTTAATGTAAGACTGATGCATGATGGGAGACGCCCTCCTCTCCCCATCCAGGCATCGTAACAGGGGGAAGCTGAGTGACTTGGTAGCGGAACATCTCGATCATCTCCACTACCTGAACGATATCCTCACTATCAATTGTGAGTTCCTGAACGATGTCCTGACAGACCACCTCCTCAACCGCCTGTTCCTACCCCTCTACGTCTTCTCTCTGGTCTGCCCTGAACAGGTAGGTGGAGGGGTGTGGGTGGGTGTGGGTGTGGGTGGTTGTGGGTAGGTGTGGGTGGGTGGTTGTGGGTAGTTGTGGGTGTGGGTGGTCGTACAGCTGGTGTGGGTATGTATGTGTACCGGTGTAACCAATACTATGTGTACCTGACATGTTGTCTGTCTGTTGCAGTCTGAAGATCGTAAGATCAACCCTCAGGTGTCCCTTAACCTGCTGTCACAGGTGTGTACCTGCACACACACACACGCACACACGCGCACACACACACACACACACACACACACACACACACACACACACACAATGACACCTCACCACACGTCACCACATCACACCAGACCAGACCACACCTCACCACACCTCACCACATCACACCAGACCACACCTCACCCCACCCAGATGGAACAAAAGAAACTTGTCAGACAGACGGTGGTAATGTTGTAATTTTTTGTTGGCTGGGTGTGTCTCTCTCTGTAGGTGTTTCTCATTATCCATTACCAACCCCTGGTCAACTCTCTGGCTGAAGTCATCTTCAACGGAGACCTGTCTGTCTTCACACAACACAAAAACACAGTGAGTGTACACACACACACACAACACACACACACACACACACACACACACACACACACACACACACACACACACACACACACACACACACAGAGGAACACACACTCACACACACACACACACACACAGAGGAACACACACACACACACACACACACACACAGAGGAACACTGACACACACACTCACACACACAGAGAGGAACACACACTCACACAGACACACACACTCACACAGACACACACACACTCACACAGAGGAACACACACATACACAGAGGAACACACACACACACAGAGGAACACACACACAGAGGAACACAGACACACACACTCACACACACAGAGAGGAACACACACTCACACAGACACACACACTCACACACACACAGACACACACACACACACACACACACACACACACACACACACAGAGAGGAACACACACTCACACAGACACACACACACAGACACACACACACTCACACTCACACTCACACACACACACATATATGGGTGCTCTGTAGGTGGGTATGAAAGTGTGGATCAGAAGAGGTCAGGATGTTTCACCCAGAAGACATTTACCATTTTAGATACATTACATCTGTTATTCAACCCACATGAAGACATTACCATTTTAGATACATTACATCTGTTATTCAACCCACATGAAGACATTACCATTTTAGATACATTACATCTGTTATTCAACCCACATGAAGACATTACCATTTTAGATACATTACATCTGTTATTCAACCCACATGAAGACATTACCATTTTAGATACATTACATCTGTTATTCAACCCACATGAAGACATTACCATTTTAGATACATTACATCTGTTATTCAACCCACATGAAGACATTACCATTTTAGATACATTACATCTGTTATTCAACCCACATGAAGACATTACCATTTTAGATACATTATCTGTTATTCAACCCACATGAAGACATTACCATTTTAGATACATTACATCTGTTAATCAACCCACATTAAGACATTACCATTTTAGATACATTATCTGTTATTCAACCCACATGAAGACATTACCATTTTAGATACATTACATCTGTTATTCAACCCACATGAAGACATTACCATTTTAGATACATTATCTGTTATTCAACCCACATGAAGACATTACCATTTTAGATACATTACATCTGTTATTCAACCCACATGAAGACATTACCATTTTAGATACATTATCTGTTATTCAACCCACATGAAGACATTACCATTCAGATACATTATCTGTTATTCAACCCACATGAAGACATTACCATTTTAGATACATTACATCTGTTATTCAACCCACATGAAGACATTACCATTCAGATACATTATCTGTTATTCAACCCACATGAAGACATTACCATTCAGATACATTATCTGTTATTCAACCCACATGAAGACATTACCATTCAGATACATTATCTGTTATTCAACCCACATGAAGACATTACCATTTTAGATACATTACATCTGTTATTCAACCCACATGAAGACATTACCATTTTAGATACATTATCTGTTATTCAACCCACATGAAGACATTACCATTTTAGATACATTACATCTGTTATTCAACCCACATGAAGACATTACCATTTTAGATACATTATCTGTTATTCAACCCACATGAAGACATTACCATTCAGATACATTATCTGTTATTCAACCCACATGAAGACATTACCATTTTAGATACATTACATCTGTTATTCAACCCACATGAAGACATTACCATTCAGATACATAATCTGTTATTCAACCCACATGAAGACATTACCATTTTAGATACATTACATCTGTTATTCAACCCACATGAAGACATTACCATTTTAGATACATTATCTGTTATTCCACCCACATGAAGACATTACCATTCAGATACATTATCTGTTATTCAACCCACATGAAGACATTACCATTCAGATACATTATCTGTTATTCAACCCACATGAAGACATTACCATTTTAGATACATTATCTGTTATTCAACCCACATGAAGACATTACCATTCAGATACATTATCTGTTATTCAACCCACATGAAGACATTACCATTCAGATACATTATCTGTTATTCAACCCACATGAAGACATTACCATTCAGATACATTATCTGTTATTCAACCCACATGAAGACATTACCATTCAGATACATTATCTGCTATTCAACCCACATGAAGACATTACCATTCAGATACATTATCTGTTATTCAACCCACATGAAGACATTACCATTCAGATACATTATCTGTTATTCAACCCACATGAAGACATTACCATTCAGATACATTATCTGCTATTCAACCCACATGAAGACATTACCATTCAGATACATTATCTGTTATTCAACCCACATGAAGACATTACCATTCAGATACATTATCTGTTATTCAACCCACATGAAGACATTACCATTCAGATACATTATCTGTTATTCAACCCACATGAAGACATTACCATTCAGATACATTATCTGTTATTCAATCCACATGAAGACATTACCATTTTAGATACATTATCTGTTATTCAACCCACATGAAGACATTACCATTCAGATACATTATCTGCTATTCAACCCACATGAAGACATTACCATTCAGATACATTATCTGTTATTCAACCCACATGAAGACATTACCATTCAGATACATTATCTGTTATTCAACCCACATGAAGACATTACCATTCAGATACATCTGTTAATCAACTCGCATTGTTAAGCTCTGCATCATCATTTTGTTTTGGGAGCAGCCTCTCGCTGGTGAAGAACATGTGACTTTGGCTTGCGTGTGTCAGCGTGTGTGTGTGTGTGTGTGTGTCTGTGTGTGTGTCTGTGTGTGTGTGGTCTGTGACTAGAATTATTTTCTGAGCGTGAGTGATTTACCAGAAAATGCTCGCTGCATGCTGCAGACACACACACACACACACACACACACACACACACACACACACACCACAACACACACACACACACACACACACACATACACACACACACACACACACACACAGACACACACACACACACACACACAGACTTTCAACGACACAAAACATGGTAGCTAGAATGTGGTGCAGTTAAAAGTGGAGAATTGGTTGTGTGGGTGACTGTACGTCTCAAATAGGTGGTGTCTTATTCCAGACATACACTATACAGTGCATTGGGAAAGTATTCAGACCCCTTGACTTTTTCCACAGTTTGTTACGTTACAGCCTTATTCTAAAATTGATTCAATTGTTTTTTTTCCCCCTCATCAATCTACACACAATACCCCATAATGACAAAGCAAAAAACAGGTTTTTAGAAATGGGGTTCTTGGTCACCTCCTTGACCAAGGCCCTTCTCCCCCGATTACTCCGTTTGGCCGGGCGACCAGCTCTAGGAAGAGTCTTGGTGGTTCCAAACTTCTTCCATTTAAGAACGATGGAGGCCACTGTGTTCTTGGGGACCTTCAATGCTGCAGAAATGTTTTGGTACCCTTCCCCAGATCTGTGCCTCGACACAATCCTGTCTGTCTCTGAGCTCTACGGACAATTCCTTCGACCTCGTGGCTTGGTTTTTGCTCTGACATGCACTGTCAACTGTGGAACCTTATATAGACAGGTGTGTGCCTTTCCAAATCATGTCCAATCAATTGAATTTACCACAGGTGGACTCCAATCAAGGTTGTAGAAACATTTCAAGGAATGATCAATGGAAACAGGATGCACCTGAGCTCAATTACGAGTCTCATAGCAAAGGGTCTGAATACGTACGTAAATAAGGTATTTCAGTTTTTTATGTGGAAAAAGTCAATGGGTCTGAATATTTTCCGAATGCACTGTATATATACAGAAGTATGTGTACACACCACTTCAAATTGCTGGCAGTAGAATGGCCTTACTGAAGAGCTCAGTGACTTTCAACGTGGCACCGTCATGGGATGCCACCTTTGCAACAAGTCAATTCATCATATTTTTGCCCTGCTAGAGCTTCCCCCGGTCAACTGTAAGTGCCGTTGTTGTGAAGTGGAAACGTCTAGGAGCATCAACGGCTCAGCCGCGAAGTGGTAGGCCACACAACCTCACAGAACGGGACCACCGAGTGCTGAAGCACGTAACGCGTAAAAATAATCTGTCCTCGGTTGCAACACTCACTGCAGAGTTCCAAACTTTCTCTGGAAGCAACGTTCGTCGGGAAGAACTGTTCGTCGGGAGTTCCATGAAATGGGTTTCCATGGCCGAGCAGCCGCACACAAGCCTAAGATCACCATGCGCAATGCCAAGCGTCGGCTGGAGTGGTGTAAAGCACGCCGCCATTGGACTCTGGAGCAGTGGAAACACGTCCTCTGGAGGGATGAATCACGCTTCCCCGTCTGGCATTCCGACGGAGGAATCTGGGTTTGGCGGATGCCAGGAGAACGCTACCTGCCCCAATGCATAGTGCCAACTGTAAAGTTTGGTGGAGGAGGAATAATGGGCTGGGCTGTTTTTCATGGTTCAGGTCCCTTAGTTCTAGTGAAGGGAAATCTTAACGCTACAGCATACAGTGAGGGGAAAAAGTATTTGATCCCCTGCTGATTCTGTACGTTTGTCCACTGACAAAGAAATGATCAGTCTATAATTTTTATGGTAGGTTTATTTGAACAGTGAGAGACTTGTTACCTGTATAAAAGACACCTGTCCACAGAAGCAATCATTCAATCAGATTCCAAACTCTCCACCATGGCCAAGACCAAAGAGCTCTCCAAGGATGTCAGGGACAAGATTGTAGACCTACACAAGGCTGGAATGGGCTACAAGACCATCGCCAAGCAGCTTGGTGAGAAGGTGACAACAGTTGGTGCGATTATTTGCAAATGGAAGAAACACAAAAGAACTGTCAATCTCCCTCGGCCTGGGGCTCCATGCAAGATCTCACCTCGTGAAGATGCAATGATCATGAGAACGGTGAGGAATCAGCCCAGAACTACACGGGAGGATCTTGTCAATGATCTCAAGACATCTGGGACCATAGTCACCAAGAAAACAATTGGTAACACACTACGCCGTGAAGGACTGAAATCCTGCAGCGCCCGCAAGGTCCCCCTGCTCAAGAAAGCACATATACATGCCCGTCTGAAGTTTGCAAATGAACATCTGAATGATTCAGAGGAGAACTGGGTGAAAGTGTTGTGGTCAGATGAGACTAAAATGGAGCTCTTTGGCATCAACTCAACTCGCCGTGTTTGGAGGAGGAGGAATGCTGCCTATGACCCCAAGAACACCATCCCCACCATCAAACATGGAGGTGGAAACATTACGCTTTGGGGGTGTTTTTCTGCTAAGGGGACAGGACAACTACACCGCATCAAAGGGACGATGGACAGGGCCATGTACCGTCAAATCTTGGGTGAGAACCTGAAAATGGGTCGTGGCAACAAAGGAGTGGCTCAAGAAGAATCACATGAAGGTCCTGGAGTGGCCTAGCCAGTCTCCAGACCTTAATCCTATAAAAAAATCTGTGGAGGGAGCTGAAGGTTCGAGTTGCCAAACATCAGGCTCCAAACCTTAATGACTTGGAGAAGATCTGCAAAGAGGAGTGGGACAAAATCCCTCCTGAGATGTGTGCAAACCTGGTGGCCAAGTACAAGAAACGTCTGACCTCTGTGATTGCCAACAAGGGTTTTGCCACCAAGTACTAAGTCATGTTTTGCAGAGGGGTCAAATACTTATTTCCCTCATTAAAATGCAAATCAATTTATAACATTTTTGACATGCGTTTTTCTGGATTTGTTGTTGTTGTTATTCTGTCTCTCACTGTTCAAATAAACCTACCATTAAAATTATAGACTGATCATGTCTTTGTCAGTGGGCAAACGTACAAAATCAGCAGGGGATCAAATACTTTTTTCCCTCTCTGTACAATGACATTCTAGACGATTCTGTGCTTCCAACTTTATGGCAACAGTTTGGGGAAGTTCCATTTCCTGTTTCAGCATGCCCCCGTGCACAAAGCGAGGTCCAAATAGAAAAGGTTTGTTTAGATTTGGGATGAATTGGAACGCCGACTGCGAGCCAGGCCTAATCGCCCAACATCAGTGCCCCGACCTCACTAATGCTCTCGTGGCTGAATGGAAGCAAGTCCCCTGCAGCAATGTTCCAACATCTAGTGGAAAAGCCTTCCCAGAAGAGTGGAGGCTGTTATAGCAGCAAAGGGGGGACCAACTCCATATTAATGCAGATGATTTTGGAATGAGATGTTTGACCAGCAGGTGTCCACATACTGTTGGTCATGTTGTGTAAGTCCTGTACTACTGAAATAAAACCAATAACTCTGTTACTGTTAGTCAATGGAAGACTGTTCTGTAGTGGGGTCCTATTAAAACGGTTACTGTTAGTCAATGGAAGACTGTTCTGTAGTGGGGTCCTATTAAAACTGTTACTGTTAGTCAATGGAAGACTGTTCTCCCGAGTGGCGCAGTGGTCTAAGGCTGTGCCACTAGAGATCCTGGTTCGAATCCAGGCTCTGTCGTAGCCGGCCGTGACCGGGAGACCCCATGGGGACGGCGCACAATTGGCCCAGCGTCGTCCAGGGTAGGGGAGGGAATGGCCGGCAGGGGATGTAGCTCAGTTGGTAGAGCGTGCGTTTTGCAACGCCAGGGTTGTGGGTTCGATTCCCAAGGGGGTCCAGTATGAAAAATAATAAATAGATAAGAGCGTCTGCTAAATGACTAAAATGTAAAATGTAACACTGTTACTGTTAGTCAATGGAAGACTGTTTTAGAGTAAAATGTCCCTGGTGTTTGGGGGATGTGATGGAATAACCTCCTTATCTCTTCTAGATATTATTTACATGGACAAGAAAAACAAATTCAGCTGTAAGAAATCACCATTCAAATCATCTGTATCTTCCTTGTTTAGAAAACGGTCCTCCTTTTCATCCTGTCAGGAAGTGTATTAATGGATGAATGGATGTTCTCATTACTGCTGCTGACTTCTTGGTCCTCTGTAGCTCAGCTGGTAGAGCACGGCGCTTGTAGCGCCAAGGTAGTGG
The DNA here is from genome assembly GCF_964263955.1 of Coregonus lavaretus. Taxonomy (NCBI): domain Eukaryota; kingdom Metazoa; phylum Chordata; class Actinopteri; order Salmoniformes; family Salmonidae; genus Coregonus; species Coregonus lavaretus. The sequence goes on from NW_028165087.1 coordinate 302,567, forward strand.
GTTCGATTCCCCGGGACCACCCATATACAAAAAAATTATGCACGCATGACTTTAAGTCGCTTTGGATAAAAGCGTCTGCTAAATGGCATATTATTATTATTATTATTATTATTATTATTATTATTATTATTATTATTATATTATTATTATTATTATTATTATTTACTTCTTAGAAGGCATGTTGGTTGATTACTGCTTACTGGCACACACACATACACACATTGTACATACTCGCATACGTACACACACACATACACACATTGTACATACTCACATACGTACACACACACACACACACATTGTACATACTCGCATACGTACACACACACACACACACACACACACATTATACATACTCGCATACGTACACACACACACACACACACACACACACACATTGTACATACTCGCATACGTACACACACACACACACACACACACACACACACACACACACATTGTACATACTCGCATACGTACACACACACACACACACACATACACACATTGTACATACTCGCATACGTACATACACACACACACACACATACACACATTGTACATACTCGCATACGTACACACACACACACACACACACACATACACACATTGTACATACTCGCATACGTACACACACACACACACACACACACACACACACACACACACACACACACCTGTGTGTATGGTAACGTTGGTCTTACATGATTCTAAGCTATAGGGCTGTTTTGCGAGCACAGACTGGAATATGTTTTCGGGATTCATCTTGAGTTTTACCATATCAGTCACCGGCTTGTGCATCGACGACATCGTCCACACAGTGACCGTACGTACGTACAGCGCGTTCTGGAAAATATTCAGACCCCGTCCTTTTTCCACATTTTGCTACGTTACAGCCTTATTCTAAAATTGATTAAATTAATGATTTCCCTCATCAATCTACACACAATATCACATAATGACAAAGCGAAAACAGGCAAACGCATACCTTATTTACGTAAGTATTCAGACCCTTTGCTATGAGACTCGAAATTGCGCTCAGGCGCATCCTGTTTCCAATGATCATCCTTGAGATGTTTCTACAACTTGATTGGAGTCCACCTGTGGAAAATTCAATTGATTAGACATGATTTAGAAAGGCACACACCTGTCTATATAAGGTCCCACAGTTGACAGTGCATGTCAGATCAAAAACCAAGCCATGAGGTCGAAGGAATTGTCCGTAAAGCTCAGAGACAGGATTGTGTCGAGGCACAGTTCTGAGGAAGGGTACCAAAACATTTCTGCAGCATTGAAGGTCCCCAAGAACACAGTGGCCTCCATCATTCTTAAATCCCTCTCTCCCTCCCTTCCCCATCCCTCTCTCCCTCCCTCTCTCCCTCCCTCCCCCCATCCCTCTCTCCCTCTCTCCCTCCCCCCATCCCTCTCTCCCTCCCTCCCCCCGTCCCTCTCTCCTTCTGTCTCTCCAGGTGAGCGCAGGCGTGCGTCGGTTCACCAAGCCTCCTGAGTCTCTGGAGCGGTCTCTGGAGCTGTCCTGCAATCGGGGGCGCAAGCGAGCCCAGAAACGGCCCAACTACAAGAACCTGGGAGAGGAGGAGGAGGAGGAGGAGAGGCCGGGGGGAGGAAGAGAGGAGGGCTTGGAGGATGGAGAGAGGGAGAAGGCTCCAGGTACAGAAGGGAGTAGTAAAGGGATCGGCAGGACTAGTGGGGAGATGGAAGGTGAGTGTGTCTGTGTGTACAGGACAGGACAACTACATATCCCATCACCACCCTGGGATTACCTACCCAGCAGCCAGTGCGGCAGTGGCCCTCTTCTCCAAAACTGTCACCCCTCTGAAATAAATTATAAAACAGATCGATAGATTTAAAATTCGAATCAAATTCATATGAAACTGTAGATCAGTGTCTCTCTGTCTCCCCCCTCCTTAAAGACTGAATAAATAGGACCGTTTTTTCATCTGAACACTAAAATCCAGTTTGGAGACCAGGCCTGCCTTCTCTCTGTGAATGCCTGTCACTCACCTGGTCTCCATGGTTACAACTGTCACTACCACAGTCTCCCATGGTTACGCCTGTGTCTACCCCGGTCTCCATGGTTACACCATTCATCCTGTGCTCCTCACCTCCGCCTGTCTCTCACCTCTCCTGGTGTTTCACCTCACTACTTTATAATAATAATTATCCCCCAAGCTTATAACAGGCTGTGTTGTTGTAGTGGTGTGATAACAGGCTGTGTTGTTGTAGCGGTGTGATAACAGGCTGTGTGTTGTAGCGGTGTGATAACAGGCTGTGTTGTTGTAGCGGTGTGATAACAGGCTGTGGTGTTGTAGCGGTGTGATAACAGGCTGTGTTGTTGTAGCGGTGTGATAACAGGCTGTGGTGTTGTAGCGGTGTGATAACAGGCTGTGTTGTTGTAGCGGTGTGATAACAGGCTGTGTGTTGTAGCGGTGTGATAACAGGCTGTGTTGTTGTAGCGGTGTGATAACAGGCTGTGTTGTTGTAGCGGTGTGATAACAGGCTGTGGTGTTGTAGCGGTGTGATAACAGGCTGTGGTGTT